>NC_090020.1:23872508-24172647 GCF_036417845.1 Apteryx mantelli | reverse complement strand
CATCCTGATTTTGTGCTGCCCTTTCCCATATGCTGGCATAAGCATTTGTGCAGCTGCACAGTGAACCAGACTGGAAAGTTACCTAGGTTAGAACTAATTATATTTTTGGCTAGCTTTAATCAGGACCATTGTGTGACTGTACAGCACTTCTGGAGATGTAAGGCAGGGATTGTTGTAAGGGTAAGAAAGAGCTGCCCACAGCACTTTATTGTCTCCTTTGGTAGACGTGCTGGCATATGTCATCTTAAACTACTGGTGGAACTGTGGCCTTGGCTTCTCCCACAACAGTCATTGCTTTAATTGTTTTTCTCTACAAAAGTCTGCAAAAAATAACTAATGCAAAGAATTGATAACCACTAGTGAAAGCAGAGAGGGGAAGGGGACCCTCTCTCTGTCTCAGCACAAGCTTATGGGCATCCATGCACATCCATACACTGCACAGGATTCAGGCAGAGCACCCTTTCCATTATTTGGAAAGCAGGAAATCTGGCTCCTTCTCAAACTTGTGGGGAAAGGGCAGAAACTAATGGAAAATAAAGGGCTAGGCAGTTGTGGCTCTGCACCATAGCTGTTACTGGCCCAAGGAGGTAGCTGAATGTTTCAAAGAAGGTTGTTGTTTGGTCAGTCCTCCTGCTTGCAGAGGCATTCGAGGAAGGGGTTTCCCTACACCTCAGCTCAGCCAAGTGTTATAATTTTGCACTACCCTCTGCTCAGCACAGTGGGATTAGCACACCACAAGTTTTGACTTTACTCTCAAAAAAAGCTTTTCTTATATCTTTTCTCTACAGTAAGATAAAGCATTTGCAAAGGGAGTGGACATTTTTCTCTCTGCAGGTCTTTCAGCTGGTTTCTAAGGCCTGCCACTGGCAAATTTAGAAAGGACTTTTTAAAATATGGAGAAAAAGAGCTAGGAAAATATCTGAAAAGGATATCAGTTTTCCCATGCTGACTATATTGTCGAGTCATTGTTCTAACTATCCTGTAACTATCAAGGACAGCACTGAGCAACACAAAAAAAATACTGGGATTAGAGACTATGTCATTTATTCAGTAATAAAACAAACAAGAGGAAGATTTATTAATGGATGTCTCCCATTTGAGGTCTGCAGAGCAGATGTCTATAGGGGCTTGTAAAAATGAAAGCTCATATCCACTTTCCTCCAGAAACACACTACTGAAAACAAGATAAACATCCTAATGGATTTAGCTGAGAAACAGAACTATTTGAAAATAAACAGTCTCAAATCTGTAAAGAGGTGTTTTAAAAATCATTCGGAATGTTACCATACTGGTAATTATTGGGTATTTATCTGCCAGGAACACTGGGGATTTTAAGGGCATTTAATTCAGACAGTTCTTCTTTAACCAGCATAAAGGGCCATAGAAAAGAAAACACTGGGCATTGCAGTTTAAATATTTTGTTTGTTTGTTTGTTTGTTTGTTTGCTTAAAACTACTGTGAGACAGTGCTTTGAAAAGCACTATGAACTCCATGGATGAGAACAGAGAAATGGCTTCAGATCCAGACTTACTGAGAACAGATTTCACCTTCTGCTCATCCTATCACTGGTGAAGCTTTGAAAGACAGTCCTTAGTGTGAGAAAGGCACCTTCCTCCAGGGGCTCCATTCACCTCACATGAGGGAACCCATCTCACACCCTGATGAGGGATTCAGGGATAGCTAACATGACATTTGTTTCTCAGTGCAGGTTTTGCAGTTTTAGCCTCCAAGCAGCCTTCCGCAGGATTTCTGCTGCTGGAGGCTCCGTAGTGAAACAATGCACAGCTGTGCCATGCACCTCACGACTGGGCAGCTATGCCGGATGGCTGTGGCTCGCCTTGAAAAGAATCACCAAGAGTTTGAGCTGCCGACATCCAGTCTGGATTGCCTCTTCTCTAGCACATTTCATTAGCCAGCCAGCTATAATAACCCCATGGTGCTACACACTGGCCCGACGGTGCAGTTTTTCACATGGAGATCATCTACAGGTAAACCTACGTGAGGCAGAACTGTGGGGCCTGGCTTTCCTACTGAGTGGAAATAACAAGAGAGAGGTTGGTGGTACAAAGAAGGAAGACAGAAGTATTTAAGAATAAGTGGTTGGAAACTCTGTTTGATTGCTTGCACTGCACCCTTTTCTCCTAAACTGAGGCAGAAGACAGGAGGTAGAGAAGTACATTGTTTATGCTGTTTTCTCCTGGTGAAAAGTAAGCACAGGAGATACTCAGTGCCCATGTAGTAAGGAGCTATGTTGTCCATGGGAAGTACAATCCTGCAAAGACCATAAAAGCAAGAACGGAAGAACTACAATCTGACCTTTGCTAAACTATGGCAGTGAATTGCATCACAGGTAGTCTGTCTCCAACCAGTACCGAGAAGTCAACAGCTAATACAAGAGATGTGAACTGAGCAGTCGTGGTGTGACACTGACAACATGCCACCAGCTGACTGCTGAGGAGCCCCCACAGAGCTAACATGAACTCTTAGACTATAAAAGCAGCGGTCTACTTCATGCGTTAAGCAGTCTCTTATAGAGAACGTCTGTTAAGAAAGTTTAGCCCAGAGGACTACAAATCCCTATATATATCTCATCAAGGAATAATTTGCTTACAGCAACAAACCTTTTATATCCACCATGTGCTGAAATACAGGGAAAAATTAGTGTGTCTGTGTCTACTGTCCATCCTGAATGAGTCCACACTGAATCACAGAATAAATAACACATGCAAAGTTTAATGTACCCTTCAGCAGTTTTAGACTTCATAGCAGAGAAAATACCCCTAATTTAATTTCTAAGATGAAACACGACAGAAACTTTACACTATCATAGAACAAAAATGAATACCAATTTAGGTAAATAATTACATTTTATCTGGTAGACAAATGATAGAGGTTAATACCGTACTCTAACTCATAAACTTAGTTATCAAATCAAACCTGCTGTAAAAAAATTTGATTTAATTCCTGATTAATATGCTTATTAAAGCCTTTACACTTCACTGAGCTCTATCTTCCGTAAGGCATACTACACCTTTTAACAAGTATCCGTATTTGAGGGCCCCTGAGAAGGTATAAAAAATGGCTGAACTATTGGTATAGACAGGCAGAAAAAACTGTTTACACTTTGCAGAAAATGCCTGATGCATGAAAAAAATCAGTTTGGAAATTGTTCTAGCAGAAACTATTTAGGTACCTTTCTAGGGTGACCTATAGTCCATGGTTATTGCTAGCAGAGTGTCAATTTTTCAGTGTACTCTTATGTATGCCTCTTCTGACTGTGTTCAGATAACCTTACAGAAAATTACTATCTTAATTATAGGCCTTTTAACTGGCATAGGCACTCTTCATTCTAGCATATCCTAACTTTGAAATGCTTGACTTTATCATGTCATGTGTTAGCAGAATACTATTTGCTATTTACAAATGTACCAGTGTAAACTAGAAATATTAAGAAGTTCAGCTAAACAAATATGTGTATGTGAACCCTAGCAGACAAATTAACATTAAAGCATTAAATATCATTGAATTGTTTTAAACATGGGACTAATGCCATAGGCTAGTCATCTGGCTTTGATACAACATGAAGCTGGAATAAATTGTGGTTACAAGGATAGCTGCCCAAGCCCAGAGCTTCCCCATGAATTACAGCTTCACAGATTTAACAGTTTCATTAGGTGACTACATTAACATCTCCCTGACTCTTAAGTAATGGGCAAATTTTATAGATGGAGGTCTGTTGGGCATATGTAAGCACTGTGCCAAATGCCCATAGTTTTCTCATAGGATGGAGTAAATCCTTGCACGCAGCAGAAAGTGGAAGTTCCACTCAAATTGCATTGTTAAGGTTTAAATAGGCCTTTTGCTGGCATCTCCACTGGACAGCAAATTTTAGCTTTCCTCTTGACAGCAGAACATGGTAATTTCTCCCTGTGCAGCAGTAAATCCAACATAAGTACTATTAAGTGTTCTGAATAGCACAAGGGTTTTCATTTGCAACCAGATGACAGTAAATAAACTTATTTCATTTGTGATTTAGAAAAATAAAGATTTTCAAGTTGCCTTCCCAAAACAAAAAGCCTTCTACAAATCCACTCTAGAGACGGGCATACAGCTCCTCATGTGAAGTGCTTAACATTCATTTGTGACTATGGAGGATGAGGAGTGTTTCTTACCCTAAACTAAGTTATTACTTAAGTATATAAGGAGTACCCAATATATTCTAGAGATTCTTTCCTTCCTGATCTTTATAGCTTCACATTTCTAGAAACGCTGGCATTGCTACACCAAACCACTGGTGGCAACAGACCATTACATTCAAGACATTTTTTGTTTGGAACCTATATTCAGCAGTTAAGAGTTTTCCTTAATTTGACATTAGAAGCAGCAATAGTCATTATTTACCTCTGATGCAGTTTTCATTAAAAAGAAAAAAGCGCACATGTTTTTGTTTTTTTTTTAACAAACAACTTACCAGTGTGACTAATGAATCCTCTTGCTGGGCTAACCTAAAATGTTGCACTGATAATGCAGGTAATGTCTACATTTAACAGTCAGAAAATGAAATTACATATACATTTTTACCTCTTGCCATTCTGTAGGGTACCAGGAAGGTGGGCAATCGAAGCGATTGCAGGCTTGCACAAGGGATGGCTTGGGTTTATAGCACAATTCATCTGCCAGAATCACGGTCTCATTAGTTTCTCTTGATAGTAAGTGAGAACAGAAGACGTCTCTTGTCTGCAATCCAACACCACAGGTAAGACTGCAGGTGCTCCACTTCCCAATCTCCCATCTGTGAGGGGGTCAGGAGAGAAAATTTTAAGCACAGAATAAAGTTACCTTAACCAATCTCTTTTTACAATGACAGATGGAGTGTAGGAGCAGTAAACGAGAGGGAGCCTCCTTCTCTGATCATGGTGTCCCTTCTGGTAGCTGTATGATGAAACTGAGAAGAGTATTTATTGTACCCCTAAATTTTCAGTTCTTATCAAAAGCTCTTGAACTTCAAGTCTTTGGGAGTCCTGCCATATCATGCGAACAACTTTGTGTCTTAAATAAAAGTCTATGCTGGGTGAGAGACTGGCTAATGTACTGCAAGACTGAATAGACTTCACTAGATGGTTCTTTTCTGTCTTTAAACAGAAGGAGGAATCTCGTAACAAAGCCTATCAAAGAAGTATATCAGTGAAGGCCCCTGGGAAGAAAATTCTTCCAGAAGATCCTTTTGTGGAGTTCCTGACTGACTTTTCTCACTAGGGAGGTAGGGAGTGATAAGACCTTAAGAGATGGAATAGGGATGTGAGGAATTCCTTTTCAACCCCTGGGCGAACTCCTACTATTTAGCCAAACCTTCCCCAAGCTAGCTGTGCAAATCCTCAATAAATGCAGGGGCCAACAGAAACATAGCCTGAATTTTGTCTCTAAAGATACTCCAGTTTTCATCATGTTAAAACCAGATTTCTGGTGTTTCGGCCATTCTGAATACATTTTCTAATTCTGTCAGCCATACAGAGAAAACTGCATAAAATGCTAGGTCCCACTCTTGTGCCCTGCTGGAAGGCACTTAGGATATATGCAGAAACATGTACAAAACTACATCCTGTAGTCACAGTGAGAATATAAGGAAAAAGTCTTCCCCTCAACCTTACACAAAACAGTAGACTGACATTGGAGATGCTCCTACATCCAAAATGAGAGTATGAGACCAGGTATTGTCATTTTTTCTAACACAGAAGAATAGCTTCAATTCTTGCATGATGCTCTGAAACTGATTGCTGTGTGTGTGTGTGTGTGTGTGTGCAAATTAAACATTCAGGACATGGGCAGTCCAGGGAACCTCCCCTTGAGACACCAAAGCTAGACAGAAACTAAAAAGATTTCAGTGAAAGACACCTTTAGACTCCAAATGGGGTAGAGCTAGACAATTAAGGAAAGTTACGAAATATGGAAGCAGCATGAAGTAGAATTTGTGGAAGGAGCAGAGGGAAAACATCCTGACAGTCTGAGAGCAAAAGTCAGTGGAAACTAAAGAGCACATCTAAAATGTATCATGTTAGTAAGCATATTATGGAAAAAACAATTCAAGGTTGTGCCATCCTACAGTTACAGAACTATTTTAACTTCTTTATTTTATGAATCTGTGTTGTGTATTTGTTCCCTCTCTCTTTCTCAGTAACATCCACATCAAATTGAAACAGCTTGTAAGATTTTTTTTTTCTCCCAAGATGATAATGCTGAGGAAACAAGCAGTCCAGGACAAAAAAAAAAAAAGAAACGAAAAAGAAAAAAATCACACTGTTCTTCTTCTGTGCTCCATCTGCTGATGGCATTCTGTGATTTTATACCAGGACAGGCTGTGCCATGAGCATCACCATAAACAATAAAGAGACTGTAGTTCGCATGTTGATGGCAGCCTTGGTCGTGAAATACACCCTCTCTTCCCTAAATGGCATGGCACTGCTCTCCTAGGAACAACTGTACAAATGTGTTTAACCCTGTCCAACAATGAACACATACTGCATACTGAGGTAGCAGTTGCCATGGTCACTTTCCAGGCCATAATACACTACAGGCCACTTAAGTCTGATACATGTGCTGGCAGCTATTTAGCTGTGGAATAAGAGTGACATCTGGCAGCCAGATAAGATAATCTGGAATATGTTCTCCATAGGAATGATCTTGGGAGAGTGGTCTTAAAGCAGATTTTCTCATAAAATTGTCAGTCAGAATTAATGTGGGTATCAGCTACCCTGTACTTTTGGCATAACCTCAACTAAGATATTTGAGTAGGTGCTGAAAAGAAGGCATTTTCTTATTTCAGGATCTATTTGGATTACATAGTTAGTTATATCAGTTGCCAGAGTTTTTTATTCAAGTGAAGGTAATAGCTGTTGCCTCCAGCAGCTCATTGTTTGTTATTGGTATAAACGCACAATGTTTCTGTTGGCAGTTCACAACTCAGTGGCTATCACACCACAGAAACTCTTTGGAGATGTTGGCTTCTGCAGAAGAGGCTGTCTGTTTTTTCTTCCAGAAAGAAATACTGTGTTTCAGTAAAGAGAAAGGATTTGTTTTTCTAATGTTGGAATTTTCTGTTGCATGTTGCATCTGCTGCCCTATCCATAACATCAGTTTGTTCACAATTCCTGCTCTAAACAGGAAATTGCTTAGAGGGGCTCAGGAAATATGAGGTCTGATTATCTCTTCCCGTTGTACTATCATAGTCCCCACTAACTTTTATAGGGTTTCATAGATAGAAAGAAGAGAAAAATTTGCTTCCAGGAGCAAAGATTCCAGCTCCATTTGTTGGCGATAAAGAATACTGTGGAATGAATAAGGTTTGGCCTTGCATGAAGAAATAGGGTAAGTTAGCAGAATGGCATTGTAAAAAGTCAGATTTATCCTTACTATGAAGTGATATGGGATGGTGGCTCAGATAATTTTTATCTTATTTCAGATGGTCATTAACTGTGCATTCTTCTGTCTTTTTTGGGGGGGGTGTGGGGGAGGGGATTGACTCTTTCAGTGAGTACTGTATACAAAAAAGAATACAGTCATGATAACCTGTATGCAACTAACAATGCCACAAGAAAAAAATCGAGTAGGATCTAATCCTATGCTTAAGGGTGAATTAGGTAGTTACAGGATCCAGGTAAGGGAAGCCTGGGCAACACCTCTTGGCATCTTTATGTGCTGACTGTCGTTGTTTTTAAGGTATAGTCTTCAGGAAAATCCAATTGTTGCTAGTTGATAGCCCAGCTGGAAGTCAAGTTTGGTACTTCCTATATTGCTTCCCAAAACCCAGTGAAGAGATTGCTGGTTTTTATCTGAAACATTCTTTTTATCCTTTCTTTTTTCTCCTACAAAAGCAAAAGCTATATCAATACGTAGTGACAGAGAAACAATGTCCTTTCAGCCTTTCTTACTGCAGAACTATGAAAGATATGTACACTAAATCCCTAACTTGTCCTGGCTCTAGGTCTATCAGTTCATGAGTCACCTGTCCCACCTCCTAAATACCCAAGTGCCAATTATGTATTTAACCACAAACTAGACCCCTAAAAGATTTTAACTACTGCAACTCATGGAGACCAAAATTAGGAAATTTTCATACTTTGCATACAGAGACTGACACACATACATTACCCTGAATTTTTGAACTTGTTGAAGGAAAACTGTTAATAGTAATGCAAAAACACAGAGGCATTTAGAGATGACTAACAGAGAAGAATATATGAAAAAGACAATTCACAGGGCTGGATGTGTTGAAATAGGTGTGTGTATATTAATGATACTAATCACTAATATTGAATAATGATATTCTGTTAGAATCAGAATACACATACATGCACACATTTCAGATGAACATAAATAATAAAAGTTTCATCTGGAAATGTAGAGTCAGTAGAGGATGGTCCTAAAATACAGCTTATTTTAGGTATGATCACAGATTCAAAATGCAAAACTGATCACAGAAATTTCTCACCTTCCAAATGAACAATCCACTGCTTCCAGCAGACTGCTGTGGCAATCTAGTACTTTTTTTTTTTTAAAAAAAAAGCACTGGGAAGGTGTATGGATACATACCATACACAAAGATGGTCAAACTAAGTAGTGAACCTGTCCTGACTGCTCAAGGCAATAGTTTTGCTTTAGGTTCTCTTATATATAACTATAAAGGCAGATTAAAATTGGAGAAAGGTTCATGAAAAGCCCAACGAGTCAGATGTCTACATTTCTTGTACCTCCAGGAACTATAAAGTAACAAAACTGAATTAGTAATGGACAGATTCGATGAATAGGTAAAGCACCCAATTAGGAAATCTATCAGTAAATTCGTACTAGGAATTAGACTAATAATCTCTAATAAATTATTTGTTTTATCCTTTAAACTTCTATTTTCTACAGGCTCAATGAGAAATTGCAGTTTTCTAGAACATATTCATCAACTAAATTAGGCCTGACTGAGCAGTGCTCATGCATGTGTTTAAGCATGCAGTAAGCATGTAAGGTAAGCAAGCAGTTTCCACAAACTGTCATGTTTAGTATTTTTTGGAACAGGGATATTTGCAGTTCCCTCAAATAAATGAAGGAGAGCAATTGTGAAGATCCACTGCACCAAAAAAGGTGAGTGAGTTTGAAAAATCTTGATTTATATCAAGGCCCAATCAGTCTGTATCTTTAACATCAATCTAAAAATGTTAGAGATACTTTAAAAAACAACTTGACTATGTTATTTCATACAAAGGAGATTCTCTTCAAATAGGAATCTTGCCTGCAAACTCTAAACTAAATTTTATGATATCATATCCTAATAGTTACTAGTTTTGTGAGGGCCCTTACATTCAGGTAGACCATAGCCTAGACATTTGTAACCAAATTCAAGCTGTTTAAAAGAAAAAAAAGCTTCCTAATACTTCATATGACTATGGGCTTTTAAATAGTTTTATACACATAATTTCAATTAGAAATGAACTTTCTTTCTCTCTTGTGACAGAATAAAAAGTAGCAGTGTCATAGTGTGTTCATGCAGTTCAGGTGAAGAACTGAGGGATCAAGAACTCTCTGTACTTGCAGTACAGTTCAGTACAAGCAGGATTCTCTGAGATACTCTAGAGGTGACTGAGACCAGAAGTGCTAAAACAGAGGCTAGCCTCTGAATACATAAGCAATCCCTCTGAGTCCAGCAGGTGCTGGGCTGGATTATATTCTTCTCCCATTTGTGTCTCAACTTCATATCTGCAAAGTCTTAACAATACTGTCTTTTCTCTTGGGCTTTGTCCACACGGTGAGCTTAGGCAGTGGTTCTACAGCAGGGACGATTTCTTACTATGTCTTTATATACTGCCCAGCACAATGGGACTCTCAGCCTGAGAGCAGCCTCTAGAAATTAGCATGTTACAAATAACAATTGGGATGACAATGCACTGTTGCCTCGGTTTTGAAACTTCCCTATTATTGCTACAGGAACTGGAGGCCACATAATAATTTTGCTAGCTAGCTAGACCAGAAAATTATGCCAACTAGTAACCAACTATTCCTGGCAGGAGAGGCTGCCAGAATTAAAGCTGCTGTCCCAGTGGAGCCACGAGTCTCCAGAACAAAGCACTCTCGCACCCCCATAGTCAGCCTGGAAAAAGTGAATGATGTAGGCAGAAGTTAAAAAAACATACAGTCTCGAGCCAAAGCACTATGGAGCCAATGGCTGTGGATGAGTCCCTATGTGCCCAGTATATATGGTTAAAAAAAAAAAAAAAATCCAAAGGCATTCTAAGCTGTTAGGTGTTATAAGTGAACAGTTTCTAGAGACATACAACTTTCAACCTGACAGAATCCCTTCAAACACTGCCAAGAAAAACCAAACAGTGCACAGGAAAGGTAAACAGCCTTCTACACAAGGACCTCCCAAACTAGTGCTAAAAAAAATGAAATTGTTGTAATTTTTGTGTGGTTAAACCATATGAAAGTGATACAAAAGTTCTTTTATTATTTCTAAGATAAACATCCATCAGTTTGGAGAGACGTTTGTCTGGAAACATCTTACTTAACATCTGACACCTGCCTGTAGAGAGACATTCCACAGTGGGCAAGGGCTGGGTGGCAGCTGTGTATATGCACATGTGAGAGACTGCATAAGTCACACGCATCAATACTGGCCTTCCTCTTGTCCCCTCTCAACTTGTGCATCCTGTACTGAACCCCGGAGACTGAGAAGTCTTTAATGTGAGTGCATACACTCCCTCTCTTCCTTTTCCATTATAGGTCTGGAACTGTGCTTGTGGCAAATCTTCCTATTTTATAGGTGTGAAGAGCTTTCTTGAGGCCTCTAGAAGATCTATCTCGGGTTGATTCAGTATCCTCAGTACCAGGTTTTAAATACCATCCAGAATGTGATCTTAAACTTTGGACAGCAGAGAGATTTAGTGTTCATCTTTTACAGAAAACATTGCTCCTGCTGTGAGGTTACAGGATTGAGATGAGGACTCGTGGGTCTGTTCCTGGCCCTATAATCAAACTTCTTTCAGAGAAAGGGACATAAAAGGTAAGAATTTAACTACAACTAACCTTTTTTTTCCCCAGCTGTTAAGTTACTCCCTGTGAGATCAGACACCTTTGAAAATGAAGTGTGGGAGCTAAGACCTCCACCTAGGTTCAAATGTGGATCTGAGTCTCTAGGAAGTCATCTCATTACTTCTGTGAATCAGTTTGTACTAGAGAGAACACTACAAATTTATACATAATATACACACAACTCAGAAAAACTGAGATCTAACTAATCTTTGAAAACAAACCTGATATTGATTAAGAAATAAAATTGAAAAGGTAAGGTACTATTAAATTAGCAGCACCAGCAACAACAACAAATTCACGCTCAGTTGTTGTTCAGTGCTAGTCTGACAAACTAAAGTCCAGGGACAAAATCTTGTAGTCTGATTTTCAGTATTACCTATTTGACATGGTAGCAGAACTGTTAAGTGCAACAGGCAGGAAAATTTTCAGGCATCTTTGTGCAGGAGAGGGAAGGATGTACTTTTCTTCAAAAAAGATTTTCCTTGCAATTGAGTGGAATCCATGAAAAGAGATGTCAGTGCAGCCAACACACGCAGGCAGATCAAAGGTTTAATGAGGGAGCTTTGGGAGTTGATAAAAGCAGCCTGCACTGACTCTGTACACTTATCAGTATCAATGAACATTGCAGCCCATTATAGCTAACCGTGGCAGGGAGCCAATATTTATATAACAAAGCCAACTAGAGAAAGATATAGGAGGAACTCAGAAGTTAAAAAAGAACAGAGGGTAAATAGATCAAGTATGCAACAACTCTAAAAATGGCAGTTTTGGTTGCTGGTGTGAGGGGTCACCTTCTGACATGCTTCCAGCAATAAATATGGTTCCTTACAGTAAACAAGTCCTATTGCCTGCTGAGTTGAAGGCAGAGAACACCAACTATTACAGCAAGTCAGAAAAGAGGCTTTGTGTTTTTCTGCCAACACTCTGAGTAGTGGAAGGTGGTCCAGTGGGTCTTTTGAGGGACCACTGCAGACATACAGTGCATGAACCACAGAGAAATGTGCAAGGACAACTTAAGCTAAATGAACTGTTTTGGCAGAAAATTACTTTGTGAGATTAACAAACTGGCTATAAAAAAGTACCCCACATGGGACTTCTGCTGTGATAACGGAGGCACTGAGATAAATGATAGAGATGGCTGTCTTTGATATAGATACGCAAGATCAAATTAGGCTTGACAGACAGATGAGCAATAGTTTGTGGCTCAAGTTTAGGTCTGGGGTCATGCATAAACTGACAATTTTGTATAAGAAAGTTATTCAATGTTTTCTGTGAAATACAGTAAAATAGATCCTTGATTGCCCCTTTCACTGAAAAGTCCAATGTGAAGATAGGAAAGAGTTGCAGAGCAGAGGTTAATTAGTGTAAAGCTGGAAAGCTAGTTAAGAAGTAGTATCGGAAGGCTAGAAGAACAGGACAGAGATTGCACACATAGCACTTGAGGCAGCTTTGTTGCAATGGCAGTTGGCAGAAGCTAAATGAGGGGTACAGGAGTGGGATCATACCCCTTACACCAAACTTACACTGAAGTAATGCAAAAGCACCAAAGCCACCAATTTATCAAAAAAATGGTGCCCATTAGTCTATGAAGTACTTTGATGTGGTTCTTCTGGAAGGAAACAGAGGGAGATGTTAACACCCTATTGCCCATGCCAGAGCTGCTCTGTGCTCCAACACTCTCTGGCGCTTTTCACATTGGTAGGCTCCTTGCTGGGCTCTGTCTTATAAGCCAACACTTTTTCCTAGGCCTAAGTTTATGCCATAAGCAAAAGGTAAAAAACCCAAACAAACAAACAAAAAACCCCAACCCCCTCAAATCAGCTGTTTCCTAAGAAGAAATTGACAAAAAGCTTACCAAGTGAAAGAATGAAAAAGCTCTGTGTGTGAGAAAGAAGTGCAATTAACTGATCATTTGTTACTTGTAATACAGTCTAAAATGAAGCATTTTTAAAATGAGATTGTTCAAAATTCATGTAAGTGACTTGAAAAAGAAATACACAAGGAGCCTGACTTCATAGCCTGTAAGATCAATAGTCCTGAACATGTGATTTTGTTCCTCAAGTCAAAGGCTGCCTTTGCTAAAATGATTAGTGGGGGAAAGAAAGAAAGAAAGAAAGAAAGGAAGTAAGAAAGAAAGAAAGAAAGAAGATATCACTGACTTGACTAGCAAAGAAAGCAGATTCATCAATGAAACGATGTTCAGATAACAGTGAGTGAGCTTAAGTAATTTTCTAGCAAGTCCAAGTTTTGCAACCAGTGCTGCCACAGAAACAGTAGATAACACAAGCTTCTTGTTGAGCTGGCTGGCAGAATTACAGGGATAATATTTTCACAAGGATGAACTGTTCCTGAACTATTTCCCCAAAGCAGGAGGTACAAACAGGCTGTCTCTCAAAATCAGGCATACAAGGTTTTCCTCCACTTTTTTTGTGGGGGGAGGGGAGAATACATCAGCATAGGTAGGTATTTTTGGTATTGTGGCTGAGCTCAGGAAACTCCCAATCCCTGCTTATGCCTGAGCTCTCTTCAATGTCTCTTCCTGCAACATACTGACAGTAAGGCAGTGCAAAAATCTTGTTCCAAAGGCACATCTGGACCCAGTATTTTGTCTCTAATTCCTCCCTTTAAGAACCTAAAACCGTAACTGGTAATCTATTTAGTAACCGATTCACTCTTCTGGAATAGAAGTTGTTTTTCCTCTTAATGACATTCAGTGATCCAAACACGTGCAGTTGCTCCTCACACACAGGGAGACATTTGAAACTTGTGTTACAGCAATATGAATTCAAAACAACCATAGTAAATTCTTCAGATTCATGGCAGTACTTACCAAGATCTGAAGCTGACTCAAAAGGCATGAAAGCAAAAATTTCTTAGACTTTGGCGAAAATAACGGCTTTAGACAGTACAGCTTCCTCACAAGCAAGGGAGTAAATTTGCCTGACATGCAAGAAAACCTTGTTCAGTTCAAGAGCTGTGACAGTGTAACTATTACAATTAAAAAATAAAAAATAAAAATAAAAACAAAATAAAAACAAATAAAAACAAATAAAAACAAAAACTCCATCCAATATGGTTATAACAATACAAATTTGTGGATTGGTCAGGCAGTAATTACATATATTGCTGTTCACTGCTGTTCACTGCTGCGTTAGTGGTTCAAATCCTTCCCATGGCTGTTACTGACTAAAAAATCTATTAACAGCTGGTGACTGCCTGGAGTAAGTCAGCTTAGCCACATTCCTAATTGTGCACATTGCACACTCTGCTTTGTCACTGAGAATGTTTATGCTCAGCAGTGTTAGCAGGGAGGCTAGGAAGTTAATAGGAATAGAGATCACATAACTGAAGACAGAAATTTTCATGGACACAAATTGGAGAGCTTCCTTTGCTGTTGCAGATGTGGCAGACCTACTTGGCAGATACAACACTCCTTGATTAATCAAGCTGACTCCTTCTATAGGAACTTAATTCACTCCAAACTGAATGAAGATGCTTCCTGCATTTATCTGATGTGTGAATCTTTACTGATGTATATGAATGGCACAGAATTGTACAGTTCATTTTCTGCAGTCAGGGCTATATTTTACTCTTCTTTTACATCCTTCATCTTCTTATCAGTAAAGATTTCTTGGTCTTAAAGTATTGGACATTACTCAAACTATACTACAATAAGATAGCAGTACTGCAATTGGAAGATATAATGGTGCTCTTAATTCCTGCCCTTTTTAAGAGAAATAATGATGAACAGCAAGATAAACCAAATACAAGACCCTGGAGATTACTGCATTGGATAAAGCTGCACTGAAGAAATTAACCTTGGCTATCACACTACAAAACATTTGACTTAACTTCATATTGGCTCAAGAGCAAAGACATACTCTTTATCATCACTGTTGGGAAATCTTTCTATTTGGACTGAAATCCTGCTACTGAGGCAGTAAATTAATACTCAAGAAAACTGAGAATACATTCAGAGAGAAAACCAAGAGTAAGATGTTAATGTAAGAAATGTGGAAATAAGAGCAGATTTTTTCCAAATGATGAAAATATTAAGTTCTTATTAGCGCAGGCATTAGAAAAGACAAAGGCAGAGAGAAGTGGACTGCAGTAAGGTGACTGCAACCAGAAGGTTAACACTACCAGGAAAAAAAATGAGGGGAAGTTGTCCTCTCTAGAGCTAAGACACTACCATTGACTATAAGCACATATTCACCATAAACCAGACTATAAAAATCTGTGGTAGGCTATGGTCAAATTAGGCTTCAAATCAAGGGTGTACTGACTTGGCAAGACTTGTGACCCTGAGATCTGTGTAAAGAAAAATTATCTATCTAGGTATATAGGACTCAGAATATGAAGTGTGATTGCCATCCTTTGAAGTAAGAGGGAAATATGGTATGCCCAGAAGTCATTAAAAAATTATTTACAGATGTGCTCTAATATTTTATGAATGTAGTGATCTATGAATTGAATATAAGCAGAAGTAGAAGGAAACATCTATGGATGAAATCCTATCTAATGGAGGAACTATCATATTATTAAAAAAATCAAAATGGAGGAGGAAAAGTTCTGAAATTTTAAGCTAGACAAGCTGGATATGAGGAAACAGACTGTGAGGGAGACTCCAGAGCTGCTTCATTGACCCTAGCAACTTGCAAGTTGCTTTACTATTCACAATTAAATGTGACATACAAGGCTGCAAATGAGCACTCCATATGGGCACACATGGCTATTTTACTGCAACTGCTACCAAGCAAGACATGCCAAGGAACAAGCAGTTATTGCACCATCACAGCTAATGCATCCATCGAGGAATGGGAAAGGTGGGCAGTTAGGCACATCTTGGACAATCTCTTGACAGTGGAAATGGTACAAAGTGGAAGGAGATTATATTATAAAAAAGGAAAGAAAGAGTTTTAGGTGACAGATTAGTACATTTTAAAGCCAGAGAATTTATTACGATGATGCAGAGTATGTTTGCACAACAGAATAACACCTAGGGACAGCAGCTAAGTTAGATGTCTTTGTATGGCACTGTCTTAAAAAAAGTGGGATTACTTTGCTAAAGTTTGTGATTCTCACACTGAGCCCACGACTCCTGTTTAAGCTGCTTGTTGACCTAAAGTCTTCAAATAAGGGTGAATCTACCCTGCTGGGCAGTATATTTTCTTCCAATATCTAATCCTCCAACCTACTTTGCAAACGGTTCAAGTTGTGGTCTTCTGCTCCCAGGAAGCTCTCTGGACTGCTTCTTAGGAGTAGATAGTCTCAGTACACTTCGGTTTACAACACGCTTAAATGCACCCCACTGAAAAAATATTAGGGGTATGGGAAAGGTTGAAAATCTTTCAGTAGCACAAAGAGTAAGACCATTATCGTCTCATTAATGCCAATTCTAACTCACATTTCCTTTGAAAAAAAAAAGACTGCAACAAAACAAGAACCGGTATCTCCTGCCAATAAAGCTATACTGCAGTATCTGTTAACATAATGACCCATAAATCTTTTTTGTGAAATAGCCAGAGAGGCTCTAGCATTTCACATGGGTAACGCAAAACACATATGCATTTGACACCTGCCCACACACAGAAGTCGCCCTTAATGGATCAGAGAAAGCTCTGACTCCTCCACACATATTGAATTCATTTCAGATTCTGGTTTGGGAGCACAGCTTCCAGCAAGTCTGACCTACCATCAACCTAACGCCTCCCATCTCCAAATACATAGAAAAACATGTTGATTCTTTTTTCTCCTTTATAGTTTGACTTCATCTGGGAAAAACAAAACAGACGGGCAGTATGGCAACCACCAAAGAAACATTCAAATAATAACAGGTAATATATTACATAAAAACAGAAGAAACAGATGCAGGGGAAAAAAAAGAAAAGAGAAAAAAGAAAGATACTGGGCAAAGATATAGAGCCCAGCCCAGCTCAGGTTATCTTGATCTTCAGTCAGGTAGCAGGACCACTCAGATGGTTTAGAATCTGTTCTTACTAACAGCAAAGGCTTGAAGAAGTAGAGGAAGAGCGTTGAGGTGAAAGCTTATGCTATTCCTGGAACAGTCTGCTTTTTCTTCACTGTTTATCAGTTCTGTAGCATTCAGCTATTTTTTGTTGCACAGGAATAAAAGTTCAGTTTTGAAAATATGCAAGAACAATGCTGTAGAAATTGCCTGGAATTTCCTCCATTCTCAGCCATCTGGCTTTCATTGCTTTGCCTCTCTCCTCACTCCTCCATACATGTTTACCAAATCTTTTCAACACGCATTGACCAAGCTATTGAGCAGTTATAATGAGTAACACAGTATGGCATTCTTTTTCTCCCCTTTGGTAGAGCATGTTGGCTTACCATGAACTGCTCATGCTGCTGCTGTTATAAACAAGAGCAATTATATCTGATTAGATGACGACTGCCTCTGTATTTTGGGTTGTGGAGGTTAAGGAAGAGATACACTTTGGATGTGAATCAAAAACAGTGAAGTCAATACTGAAACAGGGTTTTTCTGATTATTTTTAGAGTAATTTAGAATGCAAACAGCAATCAACAAAACTGAGCGATCTGCCCTCTCATTTCAGAGCTCAGAGAAGAAACTTTTCAACACTGAACAGCTATTCTGTGTTTACTTCTGGGAAGTCTGATGCTGTGTTCAAGTATTGCTAAGTAATTTTGAAAGTGGTGTATCTCCATTGACACAAATTAAATGACTGAATTACAATGGTCATAATATTCATTCCTTTCTGTCTGGGACAAAGTATGCTGCCTCCCAATATATCAAAGCAAAGGATACCCTGTTTACAGAAATATCAAACAAGGGTATACCATTTTAAGGGTATGAAATTTTATGCTATACTTACTGCGCTGAAAACTACAAATTTAGCAACCAGCTCCATGGTGTTTCACTATTTCTAAGTACAATGTGCAATGAGAATTTTTGTTTTACTGCATTCCAGGAGAAAAGGGACTGGGCTCTTTTTCTGCCATTGTTCTTGTAACAGCAAGCAAAAAATCTCTCAAAGTCTAAAACCACAGGAAACTCAGCAGCTTTGGGGATTGAATATGGATGAAATCAACCAATTTTTTTGTGCAACTTCTCTTTGTTCCAAAAATCTTCTGTAAGAATTCACAGCATTAAATTTTGCTGACTCCATATAGTCATGAATCTTTGAAGACAGACTTGTTTTGTTTTTGTGCCTCTCTTAAATGGACTCAGAATAGTAATGTACTAACACATTAAATTAGAATTTCAATATAAATTATAAAGTTATCTCAGGTGCTATACAAGTGCTGTCATCTTTCAGGTTATTTATAAATCTGAAGTGTTGCCAGTATATTCTATTTTTTACCATATTCTGTTGCAGGAGAGACCAGAACAAACTAGGAATGAAAAAATAAATAAATAAATAAAGACAGTGACACCACAGTCTCATTTCAAAGTGAAGTGTTAAATGAGTATTGAAGTCTTTTAGTCCACCCACCCTTATTCTTAGCAGGGAGCAAAGAGGAAAGCCACACTGGCGACCCTTTAGAATCATTTATCTTAAATGTCCAGTACAAAAGATGAAACAAAACCAAAACAAAATTACTTTTCACCAATTCCTCTTATGGTGTCTGCCTTCAGGTGTGCTGGTTCTCCAGAAAAGCTGACTAGATTCTGTTGTTTAATACTTTTATTTATCTATAGATAATTAAACCAATTGTTGCCCAGGAAAGACTTTCATGATTAACCCTTTGCAAGGCTATGGAGAAGGCCCCATGTATCAAAGAGTGCCTGCAGCAAAAGCAATATCTTTATGCTTGGAAGTTCTAATTCTTAAAATATCTCACTCTTAAACTAAACAATATCTTAAAGTGTATTAAATTCTAGACATAGCCATGCTCTGCTGTTTTGGTATCAGAAGTTTCATTGGAATAATTTCTCTAAATATATCAGGAGAGAATTTTCATTCTCTTAGGTAAGATTTCTTCATGGAGTGGACAACATTCATGCGTCTTCTGAGACTTTCATTACTGTCTTGGTTGCCCTCTCCAGTAGGTTGCCTCCCTGGCCCTCCACAACTTCATACTCCAAGTCACTTACATGTCACAGACATTTTAGGAAAGTGCTTTTTATATTTTTAGCTGCTGTTAATGCAGTTTAGCAGCTGGAAAATAGAGGGAAGAGCCAACACTATGAGACCAGCCAGCTCTTTCTAGGCCATCAGCAAAAGCTCTGGAAAGTATCAGTGGTTCACAGACTTCATTTTGGAAACTTTTGTCATAGAGACCTTAAGTTCATAGCTACAGTGTATTACATGTCAAGTTTTGGACTTGTTACTGTATAATAGCAACACTTTCATCAACATCATCTTGAATTAGAATCCTGAAGCACCTTCTTTTGATTAAAAAGAAAACCCCCAAACCTTCTAAATTTTCCTCATTTGTTCTCTTTGCAAGTCTTAAGATTGTTTTAAATAATAACTGTAAAGTATTAATCTTTAAATACTAAGTAATATCAGTTTAATGAGTATGAATAAACATATTTAATATAATACCATTAGCATACAGGCTGCTTCAGAAGCTTTTAGGAAATAAGTAACTTGACTTGGTGCAGCTTGCCTGTAGCTATATGGGAGATGCATCAATTTTTCTTCTTGCCTCCCTTTTCCATTAGTCATGCTGCCTGCAGTCTTGAGTTTGAGGCCTCCTTGCTCTTACCAGGGGAGCCATTTTGCAGGACAGTTCTTCATCCTGCCACTTAAATCTCTGCAGACAGGCAATCTCCTCCAGACTATGGGGGTTGGAGGGAGAGGAGATGTATATTCAGGGAATGGAGTTATTTCCCCTTTTCTCAAATGCAGCCCTAGAGGTGGACAAAAGCTTCTCAGCCTCCCCTTGCCTGACTTTCATCTACAGTATGATTATCTTGTAGTTCGTGGAGGGGCTGAAACATACTGTAGTTGTGCCAAAGGTAGCTTTAAACTGGCTCCATACTGATAGCCAAGTTACTACAGTGTCACACAGACTAGTTCAAGAAGTATACAGCCAAATTCTCAGGCAACTTTTGTAACAAAACTCACATAAATACTGGCCTACATGAGTCTGCCTTAGGTTTTGTTTTATTTTGTTTTTTGACAGTGAATATTTATTTTCCCTGTCAGAACGGATGGGTGGTCAATCTCCCACCACACACTCTTGGCTCCAGTAATGCTGCTACCTATCAGTTACAGAGAGATTTCCATCTACAAAGTTCTTTTCAAGCATTAAGAAAAATATTTGTGTGTTATCATCAGTAATACAGATGGTTTAATGAAGTCATACAGAGTTGCAGTATTCTGCTTAGTAATTCTTGTAATGTTTTGGTGGAAGGCGTCAGCCTTTCTTGTCACAGAACTCAAAATCCTTATTGTCCAATCAAACTAGTATTTCCATTCTTATTGTTCTTGAGTGCTTGGCATATATGATTTTTAATGCCATCTTTCTCTGTGTACCCCACACCTATAAATATATGTGTCCATTTAACTCTAAATAGCCTGCTGTCATATAAAGCATACATACACTTATCAATATATACTCTAAGGAGTATCTACCACTTGGGCAACATTGAGTGTTCTAAATGGTCCAAAGTTATAAATAAATCTACTTCAAATCTGCTCTGCTACCATAAGAGAGTAAATGAGCTTGTATACAGCTGGGAAAAAAGATGATATGTATATACTGCAACTACCTGGAAGACTTGAAAGGTCTAATTATATCTAAGTAAACCAAGAGAACCTCATAACAGCTATATTCTGTTGTAGAAGATATAGATGTGAATCTCTGCAGACAAAGAATTCTGCTATCTTTAGGGTCAAGATTTTGGAAGCTTTCTGAGATCAGGGATGAACAGGTTCTGCAAGCTTTTTGTGAAGGGGAAAGCTGCAGAATTCTCCTTAAACTTTAGGTAAGTCTGGATAAAGTTAAGCTGATCCATAAAATATTTGGCTGCAGGACCTGAATAGCCAAGCAGTCTGAAATGTGCCCTTTGGTGGTTTTACCACTGCTTTATACTACTCAGTTAACAAGACTGCAGCCTGAAGAGGCTGTAAACCCTTGCAATCTGAGAAAAAATACATGACAGACTGTGTAATGAGAACACCTGTGGAAGATCTGGCAAAGAGTCAGTGACTGACAGACTACGTGGTAGCAGCCCCAGCATGTGAAACTACACACTGACCAAATTCCCATCAGGGCCAGGCATGCATATTCTGGTTTGTCAACAACATCTAGCTACTTCTCGGGCAGTAACTACTCAAGGTTAGCACAGCTGAGGTAAGGAAATAGTACTAGTAGATTTAAGGGGCCCTTAGGATACAACGAATCGAGTCTTGTCTGGGCGTCCAACCTGTGCGTCTGACCCACGCCTCCAGCAGCCTCCCGTCAGTGACCCCTCCTCGCAGTTCCCGGGGCTCCCCGTGCAGTCTGTAGTGTAAGTCCTTTATTAAATCTATCCTGTTTAACCCCTCATAAACCTTGAGTGTCTCTCTCCACCGGTATCTGACCCTCTCTTGCCCACCTTGTGGTAACAGACTGCAAGGCCATTTAGTCTGGGGTTCCAACCTATTTAAAGGCCTTTTTTCATACTGCTAGTGTTGTTTAAATGGCTCTGGACAATATACTAGACTGCAGTCACCTCACACTTCTCTAATTGTTTTGCTTTTTTAATGGAATCTTCAAAATCCGTTGAAAGATTTCTAAACAAGAACTGATATTATCACCTGCATTAACAAAGCTGCCCTGACTGCACTGTACAGGTTTTAAGACCACCATGGATTATCATCTCCTCTAAACCTTTATATTGCACAGCAGCAGAATTTCACTCACATATCTTTGCTCACTTTATATCCATTAAAAGAAATCCCAAGTTGATGTAAACAGAGGATCTGTTGAGTCCAGACTACTGAGTGTGCAGTACTACAATCTGGCTAATCATCTTGGGCCCTGAGATATACTCATGTGCTCCAGGAGAAATTTCAGTAATCCCCAGACCCAAGCATCCTATCCAGACAGGACCCAAACATCCCAGCTTCATGGAGAGTTTGCAGATAACTTTCTAAACTTCACACAATGATTATACCTATCCTAAATCTGGAAAAAAATATGTGCTCTTGAGATAAGATAAAAGAAGCCTACCTTGGGGGGCAGGGCTCCAGGTTACAGGCCTTCAGTAGCTGTGGAGGACGGCGACTGCTTACACACAGCATCTCGTCTGCAGTGTCTCTGGTTTGTTTGTTCAGGCAGGTCACCACAGCCTCCTGGACACCTGCACACAGCAATACACAGTCAGGAGCCAGCTTACAATACTTACAGAGGCAGCGCAGGGTAGACAAGGTGCCAGCACGGATCCAGCTGGGCTGCTGTGGGGATTGCTGCACATCAGAAAGCTCAGGGTTGCCAGTTCAGACATTGCAACCAAGGTTGCAGGTAGGGAAGAGGCTATTTCCCAAATGGTAATGAGATGCTTGCTGTTTACATCCAAGTGCTCCACATGATGTTCTCTGAGGTCTCTGAGGATTCCCTGGCACACCTTTTCTGACTGACTAGAGAAAAATCTTAGCTCCTTCCTTCCCCTCTGTTTGAAAAAAACAAAACAAAGAAAATAAAATCCAAAACAGCCTCTATCTGAAATTCCTGTAGTTTCCCAGCCACAGTCATACATTCCTCACTGCACCTTTTGTATCTTGTGTCTGACTTCCCAGGCACCTGGGGAATGGCCCGATCAAATTACCGTGCTGGAGGCTGGGCTTCTACCTGTCTTGCTCTCAGTATCAGCAGCTATCTCAGTTAGGGTGAAAAGTCCCTAGGTTCGTTCACCATCTACTTTTTATTCTCAGAAAAAGGTCACTTAAAAATACTAGTGTTCTCTAGTCACTGATCCTTTTGCTATGAATGCAGCCAGGCTGTTTATTTGTCAGCCAAGTGGGCTAGGGTGTGAAGATGGCCTTGACATGGGCATGTTATATTTTAAGCAATGGTGTGACTGCTCTAAGTGCAAAAGAAAAGTAAAACAAGGTCATACAATTCACCTGCTCTCAACTGATCTCCTGCATCCACAGACCAGCAAAACTGCAGGGTATATCTGAGAGCTGGAATAGAACAGGGGTAGCTGCTGGGAGTAAGTGAGAAGTTGGAAGATTTGGTGATTATGCTAAACTTAGGAAATGCTTGGTGACACCAAATTTCTCCTGCACTCTTAGGCATGCCAATTACTTATCTCATACTTCCTATATGTAAAATAGGACTACTACAGTCTTTTGGATCAGGGGGTTAGAAAGCCAGAAGATCAGACATTGCAACACCATACACCCTACGTGTGTGGTGGATCTCCCTTATCCCCAGGAGGTCCGAGGATACTAATTTGTCTGAACTGCCTAAAAATCTACAGTGCTTCAAGCAAAGTGGAAGTGTGCTCTTTACATTCATTCTGACTTTCTGAGGTAGGAGAAGACTCGCTGAACTCATAACAATTACATCATCCACTTAAAACCAAGAATTAGTTTTCCAAAATATCTCCCAGTCTTTTGAGGACACCAGTGTTTACATATGTGTGTGTGTGTATATATATATATATATATATATATACACACACACACATACATATGAAGTGTTGGAAAAGCTTGAACAGCTCCAAGAGCAATATAATAGAACTGTCAATACCTTTTGCTGTTTCTGAAGCCAGAGTGCATGCCATTAGGCAAACAATGATATCATATTATTTTATGGGATTGAAGTGCTGCAACTCATTATAGCTCCAATACTATAGCTTGTCTAATAGCTCAGACCTCTGTATTCCTCAAATTATTCATGGACCCATTCCCTCATTCCCCTACAGGCTGAGGAGAGCCTCACAACAAAATGGCATGCTGAGCAATTTATTGGCTCCTTTGCAGTTGTACAAGCTTGTGCAGGGCATGCCTGAACATAGGCACTATCTCCAATATATTTAGGTGCTGAGGAGAAGGAGAAAGAAATTTGAAATTTATTGGATATGGACATTGATGTGGAAATTACCAAAGTCCTTGGAGTCAGCCAATATAGCTGTGGTTTTCCATACTTTTAAGCCATTTTGATATTCAAATAACCCCCCAAGATACTTTTTGAAAAATTTAAAAAGGATAGCCCACTGAAAGAATAAAATAAGTGCCAGTGACTCTTTTCTAGGAAAGGAAACCAAAGAAATATCTCCACATAAACACCATGTTCTCTGCCTCTTCATGTTCAATATTTTCCAACTCAGTCAGTTTTCTGTTTGATATGTTATCCTGTGCTATATGGCAAACAGAGGAATACGGATTCCCCTAGGACAGACTGCTCCTGGCTGCTGAATAGAGATGGTTCTCTAACTGATGGGATATGGCACTATGTTGAAGATATTGTCTCTACTTTGCAGTGATCACCAGTACAGGCCTAACTGCAAGATCAGAGTGATGATCACAGGGGAAAAGGGCTACTAATCCAGAGGTATGGAAAAATGGTAAAGTTATTTTATCAAACTCTGTGGAATGAAACCCCTGAGTCCTACTGCATGCTGGTGACATCGTTCGATTTGTTAGGGATAAGACTAACTCACCAGCTTGACAGTGTTATTTTTCTTTTCAGATCCAAATTTTTTAAGTCAAGTGTACTTCCACAGCTTCAATTCCTCCTCTCCTAAGTGTGTCACAAATGAGCTGCTGACTAGTGATTAACAATTACCTCCCCTCCTCCCAGCACTTTCACATTGCATGCTTCAGAGCTGACTATCCAAAAGTGATTGACTGAGAGTTCTTGAATACAACCTCTTCTCCACTTCTCAGAGACTTATGGTTTTCTTTAGCTCATAGAGCCAAGCTCTGATACTACTGCTCTTGACCTTTAAGTATTTGACCTGCCCCAAACCTCCCAGTGTGTTCATTCCCCATGCTTACTCATGACATCTAAATGATCTCAAATGAGATTGCCCATAATTTTAATCTATTCTACCAGCATTCTGCTTTGCATTATAATTCCCTTTAAGTGATTCTTATAATTTAAAGAGACCAGTACAGCCTGTAATCCTGTCTGACAGTATGGGTATTCTAATAAAAGATACCAGGATGCATTTAACTAGTCCATGGTTGCTAGATTGCCTATTGACAGAGGTGAATCCTCCAATAGCTTGTGCCAGGGTCTAAAACAACTGGCTTGCTCCAGCAGCAAACAAGAGTGCTCAAAATCATTTTCTTCAGCTTCTGCTTGACCTGAATAATCTTGCAGTGGGTGTGTCTCAACACACTGATAATATCTTTACTTCTGTTTTTGATAGGTCAACGCAGCAAGCTTTATATCAATGGATGGGTCACTGAATATTTACATCATCTAAAGACTTTCTAATATCTGTCAGAAACTTCACAGTACAGACATGATTAAAAAAAGGAGACATTTCTCCAGTAACTGAATTCTAAGCTCTATTTACTGCACAATATTATCAGAACAAAAAGTTTTAGAATTGCTTTCCCTAAAAAAAGAAATCAATTCTCAATGGGAAATTATAATACAAAAGAGTGCAAGGGTGGAACAGGAATCTAAGCAGTTTAAGTTCACTTTCAAAATACCATCAAATGAGATTTTCTGTGTTTATATCTACCAGAATAGAGTAATTGTTACATGATATTTGATGACAGCTCTGGGAAATGCAGGCACTAACAGCAGACTGAATGACTAACTAATTCCTTCTGGTTGCTACTTCTAGGAGGTGAAAGATTACTTCTGCATCTATACAATTTCTTCTCTTGAGACTACAAAAACAATAAAATTAGTTTGACCTGTCTTACACCTATGGTTACAAAAATATCTGACTTAGCATCTAATAATCTAGAAGATTTGGAGTTGATGTCAGGCACAGAAATCTTGGCAACAATTTTTGCTGACAACAGAAAAAAGATTAAATTTATAAAGCAAAATATATCTGTCCTATCAGAAAATCTATGTGAGTTATATTTGAAGAATATACACACAGTCACTCTAGTCACAGCAATGACTTCATTTCAAGAGGCTATTTATAGAAGCAATTCAGGTTTCAGTATTCACAGTGCAAACATGACAAGCATGACAAGTCATCATTGCTCACCATCAAATTCAATATATGACAGATACTCCTATAAAGTCAGTGTTTGTCACCACTTAGCATACATTAGTACTGTGTTTTCTTATGTAGAAAATGAAGCAATTGTGGTAATGGTCCGACTCTGACAACTGTATGTGAACTGCTCTAAATACTGAATACCATCCAGCAAGACAGAAGTAAGCTATGAAAACCTTTGCATCATTTTCTGTTAATTGTATTTAAGTTTGTAACTGATTACTGGTAAGTCTATACAGACGAAACTATTAAACATTCATAAATCACTGTGAGGTTTCCAGTTCTACAGTAACTACTCTGTATTTATATATAATAACCCTTTTTTTAAAGAGCCTGAAACTTGTCGTGTAAAGAGACAGCAGCTGCAGAAGTCTAAAGTTTAAAAATACTTGAGTGGGCACATTTCTTAGAACCAGCTAGACAAAATGATGGGAAAAAATGGATATCAGAGAATGGTGCATTAATATTCCATTATGTGGAACCTATAGCCTTGAATAACTTTGAGAAACTGCCAAGCCTGCTAGCTTCAGGCAATCATATGATTAGTGCTTTTTTACCATATGCTTTCTTTTGCTTTAGGATCCAGGCTAATATCAGGTAGTGATATTAGCTAGGGAACCAGCTGAGCCCTTAGGATTTCACTAAGCAAATGCAGCAGCAATGGCAGGACCATTTGCTTCCACATGTTTATGCTTATCGAGTGTACATCAAGAGATAAAAACTAAAAGTAACACCTCACTCTAGTCTGCATCACAAGACCACTTTAAGGTTCACTTTTTTGTGTGAGTGCGTATCTGAGTGATCAGCTGATACATGGAAACAGTACTATGAGATTCATTGATCCTTCATGGCTAACAGTCTGAGCATGGAGATTGAAAGCCCTGGGCCAAAATAGGAAATGCACACAGTGATTTTTAGAGTTTTCATTAATACCTTTTCAAATAGATGTAGCAAAGCAGCATTTCCAAGAGTGTTCACTGCAAAACACGCACTTAACAGGGAAAGCAAATCCAGCACAAAAACATTTTGCACTTACCTCCTCCACAGGACTCTGAACACTGTGTAAAGCCCTCATATTCCCAGTCATAGAGCTCGTCAAATTCCTGCAAGCTGCCATACAGCAGGTCAGTTTCCTCTGGGTTATACTCAGTTGCTTCCCCACTGCAGGGACCACTGTAACAGGCTTGCTGAGACACAGGTTTGGGGCCTTCACATTCATCAATGGGCAAGTCAGCCACAGACTGAGAGAAAGAAAGGAGCACCTGACATTTCACAAGCCGCATCTGGCTGCCCACTCCACAGGTGACACTACAGGCAGACCAAGCCTCAGGAATAAACCTGTGAGAGGAAGAGCAAGAGCAAGGTAAGTTACATCCTTAAACAACTGGGCAAGCAAAAGCAGTATAGTCCGGTCCAAGGGTTACAAGCCAAAATTTCATTTAATGAGTAACAAATGCTTCACCTCAACATACTGCTATTATGAAATACTCACGAAAGCCATGACATCTTATTGCCAAGCCAATGGCAACAGTGGATGGGCTCTCAAGTACTCATGTGGAGTATATATTTATATCCATGAAGGATCATGTATACTTAGAATGCCTAACTTGATCTCAAAAGCTCTCAAAGATACAAAAGCAGAGTATCCTGCAAATTCCCAATAAGCATCATGATCCTGCTAGTTACTTATTTCTAGCATCTAATCTAATTCATCTTGGCCTAATAGATATCATGGGTTTGCTATTAATAAGTACTGAAGAGACTGTTGTTATCAACTAGTTGCAATATCCTAGGACAAATAATTTCAGCCATTGTTCCTGTATTGCAGTAACTATCTGTAAGTCTTCATCTGAAGCCATATAAAGATAAAGAACATGCAATTCCTGCAGCTCTTTGTTCTAACACATTTCATTTCCCTCCCCATTAAAAACACGGTGTTCCATTTCTATTCTGGGTTTTCTCTTTTAAAATTCTGGTTGTTGCTTTTGTCTCTCAGATTAGGAGCTCTTATATACCCAATTTTTTTGCCTGTGAAGGTCCTTATACTCTTTAATCAAATCACCTTGCAACTCTCCTTATGATAAGCAAACAGACTGAGTTCCAAGTCTCTTGGTGCTGAGTATTTTCCTCGACAGTATAATAATATCCGCATTTTTCTGCATTGTTACCACTTTTTCAACATCTTAAAACTACAGTACTGGAAACTGCCTAGAATTTTACAAAAGTAATATCAAACAGATGGGTCACATTCAGGTCCATGCCACTTTATTACCCACTTTTTTAAACTTACCACACCTCATATTGAGGAGCTCATGGGGAGCTCATGAGGTTCATGGGGAGCTCATATTGATGCATGATGTTTCCTAAATCTTTTGCAAAACAGTGCTTCCAGGTACTCCATGACCTGCATTATTAGTACCTAGATGCCTGATGGTGGTGGTACTAAAACACAGCAGTAATGAATCCATGTTACAGACTGGTCCAGATCAGACTGTCTTGTCTTCATTATTAGCCATTCTGCCAAACTTTCTACCATGGGCAAATTCTACAGGCAGTGATTGTATAGGTACTTCAAGGGCAAAACCATAAAAGTGAATAGTTAGGTCTGGCACAGGTCTCTCAAGAGCCTCACAGGGAACTATCCTTATTAATAAAGTTTTTCCATTAATAGTAAGTGTTTCGGATCTGTTAGCCACTTCAAACTGAATGATTTTTTTACTGGCATTTTGCAGTGCTAATTTGGTAACAGAATGTTTTTTGTGATGGAGTCAACTGCTTGAGATAAATTTAGGTGTTTCAGCTCCAAAGCATTTGCATTAGCTAAGTTTGTCATGTAAACCAGAGTTTACAATACCTATTTTTGATTAAAATATTGTGGATATTACTAGAACTATCTCCCTCCCTTTGGTTTTCATTTAGATAGGCTGTACTAGAGTTTCACTACTTTGCTTGGGACTGAGGGCAATACACACATCTGTCTCTTTTACGGACTAGGGTTACTCATAGTTATAGGAAACTGATGCACAGTTCTCACCTTACAAATACCATGCACAGTCTGATAGGAAGAAAAAGAAAATTCTGTTTTAGGGTTAGCATTTTTGAAAGTGTTTTTAAGCACTTCCTTTTTAATCCACTGCCTTTGTCTAGGTGACATAAGGGCTTTTCCATCATTTTGAGGGAAAAAGAAGTCCAAAACCAAGCAAGAAAACCTGTCGTACCTCCCCACCCCCACACCAAAATGTACATGCCATGATCCCTGACCAGAGCAGCACGGTCTGCTAGAGCAGGCACTATGCATTTCTTTACCCACAAAAGGTCTGTCATCTTGTTATATACTTGGTATCTACTGCTACACAGGAAGTAACAGAATGGAAAGCAATGGATTGTATATGTTATTGGAAAATTTGAAACTCTTCATAATGCTGCTACAAAGACCACAGATTTCTCTCTGAAGCCTTGGAGAAACTGATGATGCAAAGTGATTCCATTTCCCTACTCTGAAACATCTTATCTTACTAATGCAAATAAAAAATTCAGTCATCTTTCAAATTAGATATCTTTCATTTTGAAAGGGTTATAGTCTTTGAATGTACAGGTTGGCCACTCATTTTCTGTAAGACTGTGCTACTGCTGTAATACTATTTTGATAGAGAAAACTTCCTGTCACAGATTGAAGAGTCCGTGTCAACCACAGTGGCTTAGAATTTTGATGGTTTAAATGGATAGCTTCTTGAGCTGACAAACTAAAAAGTAGATACCCTAGTCAGGTTATAAAAAGAGACATTGGATATGTTCATCAGACATTGTATTCCTCCTATTTTTCAACATCATGAGTTGTGTGTAACTTCATTTTGTTGAAAAGCTGCTGTATTCCAGACCAAAGGGGATTATATTTTCCCAGTGATTAAATCTGCTCATATAGAAAAACACAGAAACTTTACATACACACAATATTTACACATGATGTATATCACACATACAAACACAAAGGAACAAAAGAGAGAGGGAGCGAAAAAGAAGTTAAAACATTAATAAAGCAGACTGGATTCTTTTTGAAATAAGAGTTGATCTATAAATACCACATATTATTATTATATTATTTCACCCTAGTCAGCAACTCATAATGAAAACATTGGAATACCTTCAGGAAATTATATTTTATTCAGCTTTCTAGGCCCAAGTTCTACATTTTAAGTGATAAATTTGGAAGGGTAATTTAATTCTAATATAACTGTTGGCTGCTAAAACACACAGGGAACTGGTAGAGTTAATGGAGTTAAGAGCAGAAAAAAAGAAGAAAAAAAGAAAAAACAATAAGAAAAACCAAACAAAATCTCCATATAGCAGTGCCATTAGAAACTGAACATTTATATAATGTGAATGCATAATATAAATATACACCAGTTCTGAATTTTCCATCATCCTAAAAACAGGAAATTACAAAGGCTTTCAAATATCTTTGTGTGGTCATTAATTGCAAATTTTGCCAAATGGCTAGCATGAAATAAAGTATGGTAATAATAAATAGTCAATTCCATGGGTTTAAAGTTAGTTATTCCACATATAATGTATCTTGAGCTACATGGCATTGTGCTTTTCTATATGTTAACAACTGAGTCTTCTTTGAAGACAGAAGTGGTGGAGAGAAGTAGATACTTTAGAAAATAGGAAATTATGGAGTTGTTTCAGATGGCATTGCATGGTGTTTAATAAAATACTGCTTTTATAGTAATCCCTGTAATAACAACCATAATCAATAAGACAAAGGCATTACTAGTTGTAGTAATGTTGCAGTAGTAGCTGTGTGTCAGAGCCCAATCATGCTAGTCAAAATACAAAAAAGATGACTCCTGCCTCAAACAGATTACACAAATATTTTAAAGCTCTAAGTCTACTTCTCAGTGATTAGCATGTTACTACTGCATCAAAGGTAACCTTATTTTGTTCCTCTGCATAGCAAAAATGACTGCGCTTACTCCTCCAACAAAAAATACAGACAGTTAAGTGTGTTCTGAAAGCTCTGCTGAATATTTTAAAGAGGGCTCTTTTGCTCTCATTTTAAAGAGACCACTACTAAGTGCAGAAGTGAAAACCAGAAGGAGGGAAGATCATGACCTTGCTCTGTTATGACTGACCTAACAGTGCCTGCTGCTACTGAGCTGTTGGAGCACTGTGGATATCATGGAGCCCAGCTGGGGGAAGACAGAAAGGTGACTCTGCCTGTCACCCCCACTGGGCATCTCTGTAGGCAGCAGCACTGACACGTGGGGAAAAGAAAAGTGTTGGGATGGTCACAGTAGTTTCCTTGACTCGTTGGCACTTATTGTGATGGACCAGCAACCTTTTCCTATTACAGGACACCCTTGCAAAATAGAGAGTACAGAATTTAAAAGAGGCATGGTATTTTTCAGTAGCATTTGTTGGCTGTTGCTGTTTGACAAAGTACGCAAGTACACACACTTGCCCAGTTCAATTTTGTGAGGACAATTCACATATGTAGATACTAGTATCCACATTTGCACATGAGAACACCTCTTTCTTTTTCAAATAACAGTTTCTCTAATATTTTGTAAACTGCCTCTGCTTAAATTATACAAAGGGAATGCAATTAAAAATCCAGCTCTTGTAGCCTGAAATGTGCAGTGCAATGATCACTTATAAAAGCAACCCAAATGATGTTAAAATTTAAACTGTGAACAGTGATGACAATGGCAGTACTTAGTCTTAGGATTACAATAATTTGCCCTTTGAACTCTGGACACAGCTGAGGATTGCTGTCTATTCTACTCCGTGAAGCAATATAAAGGTAACTGCAAAAGACAGAAGAAGAGAAACACAAAGATTCAAGACTCAATAATAGGAGACCTTCCATCGACTCCAGTGGGTTCAGAACAGGATGCATACAGAGCCCTGCTGAGTTCTATGAAGATCTCCACATTCCCACAAACTCAGTCTAGGACTTGGGTTCCTGCAGTGCACCTTATGAAAAAAAACAACAGTGTATGCAGACTGATATAATTCAGTTATCAGTCTGTTAGAGAAAAATAACTTGTTTCTGCACTACAACTAAATTATATGTTGTCTTTTCTTTTTATTGCTTAATATTATTTTTTAAATCCATCATTGGGTAAATCCATGGTTCGGCCAAAGCCTCAGGTTCTAAGAACCACACATACTGGTAAGATCTGATGTTCAGAGACACAGACACCCCAATATTAAGGCATCTACAGATAGATACTACTGGGGAAACAATGTGTTAAATTGCTTGTCCTCAGAAATTTTCTGAGATAGAACTGGGAACTGAACTCATATCTCCAGCCTCCTCATCCTGAGCTGAAATACAAGCCCTCCTTCCTCTCCAGGAGAGGCCACCATTCTCCTGGATTTAGTATGAGGATAACACCACAGGATGTTCACACACAGAACTGGATAGTTTCTGGTGCCGTCATTCAGAGAAGTGAAACAGAGGTCATGACCACTTGTCAATAAAATCTCAAGTCTCCTTCTGTACAAGTAATGGCACCAAAGCCAGCTGCATAGGTCCAGTTATAATCTGAATGATTACAATCTGTCCCTTTAGAGTTTCCTTTTAATTTCGTTTGAATATGACCTTTTCCTTTATCCTTGCATCAAACCATTCTGTACTGTTGGTTCTCTCCTTTAGTTCATTGTTGGTTTTCTCCCCAGGGAAAGATAAACTGATTCTGTCCTACATAGACAGTACATATAAATCCTAAGTAGTGACAACTCTCTAAAGGGATTCTCTGAATGAAAAGATAGAAATTATTACCTAATGTTAGGCTGCCACACTTTCAATCTTCCCTGTGACTGACCACACTGATATTCTCATTGTATGCAATTAGAGCTTGATATGGAAAAATAAAACATCTGTAGGCAGTTTTAAAATCACTTTTTAACCTATGAATTAGGTACAAAGATCAATATGGAAATTATTTATCAGACAAAAGACAATGAATTGCCTTACACAACTTTGGAAACACAAATAATTACTGAAAAGTAAGAAACAGATATTGAGTGACTGACACACTGGCCTCTCTGTCCATATCCAGTTCCCTGAGGGCGCCATTCCCACTGACGCATGTCAGGAATTTCCTTTTGTTTCTTCCGGAATCATCCCCATCACTAATATGGTGCCATCTGGCATCCAGATATTGTTTGCCTTCTTTTTTTTCCTTATTTTATGGCTAGCATCAAGGTTATTTATGGCAATATCTTAAAAGCCGGGCATGGTGTTAATGTACAAAAGCATTTTTTGAGAGCTGGAGACAGAAATCTTTTAAACACCACCCATAAAACCTATTTCATTATACATAGAAAAGCCTCATGCCTTTCTAATCATGACTGCTGCTCCTTCTGACTCTTGCTGTCACACTGTGCTGGTGTAATGGTCTCCAGTGAAAGAGGTCAGATAGAAAGATATTGTGGCTCTTCCCTTATAACATATTTCTAAGGAGTGGAGAATGGTCTTTTCAGAGATGGATCACAATAGCAGCACAATACATATAACAACAACAAGGACTTCTCATCTTGCACCTTTGTCCTGCCAAAGATCATAATGTTTTTTTCTAACCAAAAGTATTTCATAACATCCCATAACATCTCCCATAACATCCTCATAGACAAGCTCAGGAAGTGTGGGCTGGATGAGTGGACAGTGAGGTGGATTGAGAACTGGCTGAATGGCAGAGCTCAGAGGGTGTGATCAGCGGAGCAGAGTCTAGTTGGAGGCCTGTAGCTAGCAGCGTCCCCCTGGGGTCAGTGCTGGGTCCAGTCTTGTTCAACGTCTTCATCAATGACCTGGATGAAGGGACAGAGTGCACCCTCAGCAAGTTTGCTGACGATACAAAACTGGGAGGAGTGGCCGATACACCAGAGGGCTGTGCTGCCATTCAGAGAGACCTGGACAGGCTGGAGAGGTGGGCGGAGAGGAACCTCATGAAGTTCAACAAAGGCAAGTGCAGGGTCCTGCACCTGGGGAGGAATAACCCCATGCACCAGTACAGGTTGGGGGTTGACCTGCTGGAAAGCAGCTCTGCCGAGAAGGACCTGGGAGTGCTGGTGGACACCAAGTTAAGCATGAGGCAGCAATGTGCCCTTGTGGCCAAGAAGGCCAATGGTCTCCTGGGGTGCATCAGGAAGAGTGTTGCCAGCAGGTCGAGGGAGGTGATCCTGCCCCTCTCCTCAGCCCTGGTGAGGCCCCATCTGGAGTACTGCGTCCAGTTCTGGGCTCCCCAGTACAAGAGGGATGTGGCACTACTGGAGCAGGTGCAGCGAAGGGCTACAAAGATGGTTAGGGGACTGGAGCATCTCTCTTATGAGGAAAGGCTGAGAGAGCTGGGCCTGTTCAGCCTGGAGAAGAGAAGGCTGAGAGGAGATCTTATCAATGTGTACAAGTGTCTGAAGGGAGGGTGTCGAGAGGATGGGACCAGACTCTTTTCAGTGGTGCCGAGCGACAAGACATGAGGCAACAGGCACAAACTGAAACACAGACACTTCCATCTGAACATGAGGAAAAACTTTTTCACTGTGAGGGTGACAGAGCACTGGAACAGGTTGCCCAGAGAGGTTGCGGAGTCTCCTTCTCTGGAGATATTCAAAAGCCGCCTGGATGCAATCCTGTGCAATGTGCTCTAGGTGACCCTGCTTGAGCAGGGGGGTTGAACTAGATGATCTTCAGAGGTCCCTTCCAACCTCAGCGATTCTGTGATTCTGTGATTCTGTGATACTAGTTCTGTCAAAAATTAACATTTAATTGGCCCCATTTAGGCATGCAGCAAGTCAAACAACACAGTCGTAACAGTTGCCTCTAGCCTTCAAGTGGCTGAATCATTTATGAGTAATTCCTTGAGCAGCAGAACTAATGAGAACTGATTTAACATGATTTAACATGTATTTGTATTTGAAGATTGAGCACCCAAGTGGATTCTCTGGTGACTCTTAGGGACTGAGCTCACTTAGAAGCCTTTCCTTCAATTGGGGAATTAATAGAGTGTCATTTTTCTATCTAGTTCCATGAAACATGTGGTAAACTACTACCACTAAATTTCCTGGTGAATATTAACCAAATTTGACAGAGGGGTAAAGTTCTCAGTGATAACTTTATCCCTCTGTTAATTTCAGTTAATAACAATAAATTCAGACATTAGTGAGGGGAGAGGAAGGCAACCGACAGACATATACAGACAAAATGAAACTGTAAAACTTGCTTCCTTTGGAAATTGCTAAAGAAATAAATAATGGAAGGCGCTATACACAGATTAGAGAATGATTATAAATTACAGGTGCATGGACAACATAACAAAAAAAATCTAAGTTCATAACTCACAGTTTGTAATTTCGTAACAAAAATCTCAATCAATAGAAAGTTACCAATTGGTGTGTTTGTAATTCTTACACAGCTGAAAGAACAAGCGATGCTCTAAAACAGGCATCAAAATTGGTTGTTGATTACATCTTGGTAAGTTCTGAAAGTTTTTTCTCTGTTTTTTATGTAATAATAGACAGTTTTGCAAATTTTCAGTCTAACTATTTCAACCAGGATGTAAAATTAATATGTGATTCAAGTTAGACATTAACAAAAAATGTTAGTACTGAGACACTGAAATAGATTGTATATGGAAGTTCACTACTCAACGTTGCTATGAAAAGACTAGATATTCTTTGGAACAATATACATATGGCTGTTACTGCTTAGAGACGGGTATTGCATTGACAGCCTTTCAGCACATTTTTTCTAAGTTTTTATTTACTGTTTCTGGCTGACACATTATCACTAGAAATGATTCGAAACCAAACCCAAGACCTGGATATCTCCAAGCTTTGGAAGAATTTGAACAAAGACCCTGACTTTTTAGTCTTTTGTTTTAGCTATTAGTCATCATTCATAAAAACTGATAGTTGAACTAAATTTAACATTGTGTTCGTTCTGCATGAACTTATTCAATTCATGCTTGCAGGATTGGGCTTGGCAAGAAAGAAAAAAAATAAGTAGAAAATGTTACCCCATGACAGAATGAACTTAACTGGGATAGTGCCGCAACTGTATTAGTATTCCACTGGTATGAACAAAGCACTTGCCTAAGATGAGGTAGATAGATAAGGGGGTTTGAATAAGATGGGGTAAATGGATAAGGACTTCTGAATAAGGAGGCAGAATGGGGCCTTTATTTCAACATAGGGATAAGACTGTTAAGTGAGAAGGTGTCATAGCTGCAGTTTAGATATTCTAAAATAGCTAAGCTCTTTTCCTTTTATAACACTCAAGGTCTGTTTTAATATCATGAATAATATACCAATGGGTTTTCCAGAATGTTTTAATAAAATACATTTCATGAGATAAAAAACCTCTTCAGCATTCTCTGCAGCTTCTCTCTGCTTCTTAAGGGACCCTGTCCTCCACAAATCCTTTGTTGCTAATATTTATAGCCACATATAGACTTATATACATTACTAGACTCTTTTTCTATAGCAATGTCAACATTTATTAACAAAATCCTTCTTAAGTATTTTGTCATTCTACAAAATGCTGTTTTTTTTTCATTGATTTCAGCTAAAACACAAGCTGCATTTCCAAATATAACCATATTTTAGAGTGATTCCTTTTGATAAACTTCCTGACTGTACATCATTTTCTTTATGCTTCCAGGGGTTAATTATAGTTTACTAAATGCACATTCAGATAAGTGGTTTAATATAGAGCGTTAGAGGTTGCAAGAACACAAACTGCACTTAACAAATGAAGAATGAACACTTTCAGAAGATTTTCTGGACTTCACCAGTGAGTGAATGAACTTGTGAAGTCTGTAGGACTCTGAAGAGAGTAATATGTCCCATTATACAATGTGCTATAGCTGCTACGACTATATATACAAGTACGAACATATGTGTATGTAAGTATATGTATATTTGTATGTGTGTGTATATATGTATTTAGGTATATATACAAGAGAGGATTTAAAAATTATTATCATCTTGAGGAGGCTATAATATATCTTTTTTGTTCTACTCCAATGTTCCAATTATAAACTACTTCAGATTAACCATGCCAAAATTTCAATTCTATTGCATAAAGAATAATGTTTATTAGTCTAATAGACAGCTGCATTTGCAATGAGATATACAGGTTCCTTCATTTCAGGTAGCCCTAATGTGACTGTTAATGTCTGTATGTAGGCCACACTGCCATCCAAATGGGTCTGCAGCAGGATGAAGAGATACCAGTGGGGGAACAAGATGCTGACTGAGATCAGTCTTGAAGAGGTGGTTGGGCAAAGACCATTAAGTGGTTAGAAAAGCAGGGAGGGGAAAATCCCTGAAACAATGAGGTAAGTGATGATAAGAGAATCTAATCCACAGGGCTGAGGTTTCTAGTTTATTTTCTGCTAAAAGTAATTTGCTTCATTTACTATTACTACACTATTCTTTGAGGGGCATGGGGGTGGAAAATCCTGCTGGCTGCCCTATATTTTACCTTTTACTACTCTAGGGCATTGTGAGAATAAGTAAAGATGCAAAGGTGCTCAGATACAGTGGTAATGGGGATCATATAACTACCTTAGATAGACTCTCACTGTAATATTATTGTAAATGACCTGAAATAAAACAGGTGTATATTTGTTCAAATTCAATCTGCATTTGCCCTCTTGAACTCAGTTTCTCTATACCTGAGCCTGATACAACCATTACTGTCACAACCATTACTATGTCATGAGACCCTGTTTTGAACAAATTTTTAAGACTTACGATGGTTCTTCAGACACCACTGCTCCTTCTTCCAGCTCTTGAGCCTGCTTATACCATGGCAACTTTGCTTCCACAGGAAGTTTCTCTATGGAACATACACAAGCACATGAAAATAGAAACCATGCAATAACACTGCTATATATGTTAGTCTCCTTTCTGTCACTGCATAGACTGGTAATGTACATCTGTGTACACTCATATGCAGACTGAGCACAAAAAGAGAAAGGGAGCAGGAGAGAGAGAAAGAAATTCCATTATTGCCTAGATCATAGAGCTTATGAGGTTATGAGGCTAGATAGTTTATTGTTATAGCTAGAAAGGCCATGGTATTCTAATGCTAGAAAGGCATATTAAGTAACTTTGTAGAATATCCAACTGGGCTACAAAAGTAGTCACTTTAGCAAGTATTTTTCAAAGGGAGACTTGAAAGTGTAACAGCCCTCCACTGCACACTGCTTTGGCAAAACGTATAAAAACCCTGTGGTCACCCTTAAATTTTAGAGCTTCAGAAGATACATTAAACTTGTTTTTGATAGATTGCAAAAATGAAGATAATCTTGATTTGATGAGTGATACCACAAAAAAGAGAGAAACTATAATAAAATGGCTCAATTATACTTTTCAACCTTAAGCTTATCAGTTCATCAGCTATGTGGATTTTAAAAATGAGCTGGATACTTTTTCTGTCATTTCTGATGGAAAACAGTAGAGCCGCTTTTTTCTCCCTCCAGAATATGTAAAAAAACATAATAAGTTGCTCTTTTCTGGGGGGTGTAGAGACATTCCATTTCATGAGCCAAATCCCACTTTCATGCAGTGTCAGTGTGGATGGAGTACTGGAGCTGAAGGCAGTGGTGCTGTTTTAGCTCTACAGGCATATAAAGTAAGAGCAAATTTGGCCCTATTATTTGAGAATGAGCTCTGCAATTCAACTGAATATTCTGGGCCACGATCAGGAAAAAAAACTGAATAAAATAGAGTGAATCTCAAACCACTGAGGAGAACCAGGGCCAGACCTATTTGCCACTCAAAAAACACCTAAGCCTTTTAGGTTTAGGCAATGCATAGATTTGTACTAGTCAATGGGAGCAGATTAATGTCATTTAAAACAATTGAGAATTTTCTGTAACTTTGTTGTGCACAATACTGAACATTTCATATAAGCACAAAAACTTTCCAAAATGTCAGTAATATTATTGAGGACTCATAACTTGCAACTTGATTTCACAGCTACTGCAACTTCAGTCAAGCAAATTTCCTCGGAGCAAGTTATTAACTGGGAGAGAAAGGACAGTAATACAGTTACTATGCTTCTCTCCCAGAAATAGCTTGCCAAGTTCTTACTCTAGTGTATTTATTAGTGTCATTTAAGGATGAATATTTGCCAGTACAGCTCTTAGTTTAATCTACATTTTATGGCATTTGTTATCCAAAATATGTAGGAGATATTTCTATTTATATGCCCTGCAGCTTGTTTTATGAGTTTTGGAAAGCCAGATCTTACTATTATGCTTTTTCCTTGGATGCAAACGCTTGTAAAAAGCAAAAGCTCTCTGTGCAGTTGTCAGCTACGTGACTTTTTAAATAACTTTTCTTTTTAGAGGTTCATGTTCAACAGGAGAGACAGGTAAAGTCTATTCTCATCATCTACACTCTAAAGTAAATTGGAGGATTAGAAATGTTAATGTTGTGCAGTGTTCTTTGCCCCCCCCCCCAAAAAAACACAAAAAAGCCCCCCCCCTCCAAATTCTTAACACAAGCTAAAGAAGAAATTTTAGTTTTAAAGATTAATGGAAAATCTCTCCTTTTATAAGACAGTTGCAGGGAAAACACTTAAGTGATATATTATGTAGAAAGTTGCATCAGATGAATACACATCCCCTATAAAATCAAAAGTCATTATTTAATCCAAGGACGTCCTATATTTGCTCATTACTGGTGTAAGATTAAGTGCCTCAGTGCTTGAATAAATGAAAACTGAAGTAAATTACAGCAGCTATTTCATGTTGTTTTTGTTTAGCACAGTGTATTAAAAGAAAGGGGTTTCTACATTTTTGTCTTGCTACTTCAGTCAGCTGGGACCAATCCAGATCCAGAATGAAACTGCAGGTTAGATTAAAATATTCAATAGAAGAGAGATTCTTTGCTATGGCTACTGCCTTTAATTTATCTTGCTAGATTCACCAAATAAATGGACATTCTTCCAGCATAGAATCAGAATAATTTGAGTTGGAAGAGACCTCTGGAGGTCATCTGGTCCAGTTCTCCCCTGAAAGCATGATTCAGCCAGCTATGCAGGCACATGGGTCTTCAAATGCTACCCCTTGCTTTATAGAGGGAGAATTGAGAGAGAATTGCAGAGCCAAACTGAGGAGTAAAACTAAACCAAAAAAAAAATCCAAGGAAAACAGTATGCTTTGTGTACAACTTGGGAGAAGGTGGGAGAAAGAAATAGCCATCTACAATCAGAAGTGAATCACATATGTACAGCTGAGGGCATTATAAGAATTTATTTAGGATAAAGCTGCCGTGCTATTGCAAGAACCTGCTTCCAACAAACAGCCATTAACTTTGTTCCCAGAAAAGTCCCATTGGAAGAGACTTCTCAACAGATGCAGGTAAGCAAAGCTTTCTTAGATGATCTTGCATCCTTCTTGAGTTTCCTTGGCAGAAGCCAGTTGTAAGTGGTTTGCACTACCCCATTTCTGATGTCTTACTGCATTATGCTCACATTATATACAGCAGGCAGACCAGAGCTTGCTTTATCTATGCTCTGAACACAATAAACAAATAAAGCCCCATAAATGCAGTGAACTGACTGAGCCCAAGCCCACTGAATGTGCAGATGAGGCTCAGAATCACGCTAACACATCCATCAGGCGTTTTTCAGCTTGGAACATGGACAGAGTGAGCTCCTGCCAGCCAGCAATATACAGCATAAACACATCCATTACTCCCCAGAGGCCAAGTGTCTGGGTTTCACCACTTTGGTGGCTGGCAGGTGCAGTGAATTCTCATGTTCCAAATAAACTGGAATCTTTAAACTTGGCAAGTTCATTTATCATAGGCCATTGGGTATAGAAATTAAAATTCCAAATTTCGCTCTTTTGTCTTGGATCAGCAAGAGGTCACAGGTTACTCTTATTTTACAGGACTTCATAATAAATACTCTTAATATGTATCAGGATAGCAATTCTTTTTTGCAGCAAGGCATTAAGTTCTTCTCATGATGAGTTTTAAGTTTCCAGTTTAGAAAATCTAAGTTCACCTGCATTATCGTAGCCCAGAAATTTCCATAAATTAGCCAACTGTTGTATAACAGAGGTTATATCCACACAGATATACATATTCACAAGCACACACACACATATACCTATGGAACCAAGTGATAACTGAAACATCAGATACCTCTAACTGCTGCAACTGGCCTCTGCCCATTGATCCGTTCTCCAGGACCTTTTCTAACATTCTTATCCCATAAGAAGCTCCAAACAGTGGCCATACAGAAATCATGCTGCAGAAATGTTTTCTCCTTCTCTCAGCAAAATGTGGGAAATTTACCACAATGTTACTCTCTGTCTGAGGCCAAAGCCAAGAAACACTCAGTTCTGTATCCAAGGTGAGTACTTCTTATTATACAAACCTTCAAGTCTGAAAGTGTGTCAAATTTTGCAGCCTTGCAGGGAAGAAGAACTTCTTGCTGGGATACAGTGATTGACTTATTTCAAGCCTCCAACTTGTGAGCAGGCTCTTTAAACCTATAGTTACATTTATCTATAAATATTATTTATACATAAATATTATTTATACATTAGATTCCTTTAACAAAATGGGTCAGATTTAGCCCAGATACAGTCAATGAGGTTAAACCTGCTTACATGAAGGTCAAATTTAGACATTGTTTAGACTGCTGGATCACAAATTAACAGTTTAAATCCTAGTATTTATAAGAAAGAGGAAAGGGCTAGCATTCACTCCACCTTGCTAACAGGCAAACTGGGTTAAGAATGGCAGGCCTTAAAGGTACAAATGCAGAATTCAGTGCAGATGGAAACAGTGCTCAAAGAACAAAAATTTCTGAGACTCCTTCTGTCTCATTACCTTTGGGTTTGTAGCAAGGAGTGGGTATGATGCATTCTTCTTTTATGTGTGGCTTTGTTTTAGGGCTACAACCTCCTGTATGCATCCCTCTATGATCAATGCAAAGAACCACACGGTATCTGAGTCCCTGTCCACAGGACACAGTGCACTGAAAGGAAAAAAGAAGGAAAGAGGGAATGAGCACAGTATGTCACAAGTGGAAAATAAAAAGGGTATATTCAACAGAAGTATGTGAACATTGTGGGGCAAAACATGATGCAATAACATCCAATCTTGATCACAAATTACTCATAATATTAGGTAGTTTTGGGTAAGGTATAAAACTGACACATTTTTGCTTTTTTGTTCTGCACATTTGTTTGGTTTGGACATTTTGTTGCTGTATGTCTCTTGCAGAGTCACTCTCAGCATTGGCTGCTTGGCTGGTGGCCATCTGTCTCATATTGGATATGCTCAGTAACACCTTGTCAGTTTCATCGAGAGCCACTCTGCTCTGCTTGGACAAGGTAGTGGGGCTTATGGGTTAGCAGGGGTGACATTCAGCTGTTTTGGAATATGGCACAAAACAAAATGGGAAACCATTTGGGCTTTCTTCCTTCAGACACTTTCTTAAGTCTTTTTTTTTTTTTCTGTTTATTTTTGGTAAGATACATCACTTTTTCCCCCTGTATAGAAAGTTTCAGAAGTGGCTGGATGGGAGGGAATCAAAGCTACCACCAAGTAGGGAGGACTAGGGATACCACCAATATTACTTTGCTCTTAGATAGTAGCTTTCATCTGGAGATCACTAAACACTTCACAATCGGTAAGAACACCTCAGCTGTGGGTGAGCTACCTTAGTTTTTTTTTTTTTTTAATTTGTTGAGAAACTGAGGCGATGAGAAACTACATTCAGGATCAAGTCTTTATGAACAAAATCACAGCACTTTGCTACCAGACATCTGCTTTCACAGAAAAGTAAAACAGAGTCGGGAACAGACAAGCTAGAGGGACAAAAGCATCAAACAGCAGAGTCAGTTCTGGCTTTATACATTTCTGGCCAATTCTCAGCAATTCATGATATTCAATTTATGGCTGAAGAGATGCAATAAAGATATACTGTTACATGCCCATGAACAGCTTATTCCTTTTGTTTTGTGCATTTCATTTATGTTCCCAGTTTATTGTTTCTAGAGGATCACTAATTAATGTGACAGATCTGATTTTTTTTCCATCATTCTCTTTAATCTTGTTAATCCTATTAATATTAATCCTGAATATTTACTTTGCAGTTAGACAAACGGATTCATTTAAAACAGAGGTCATAATAATGAGGAAGGAGAATAGCTCCTATATTGGCAGGCTCACTAAATTATTGGCATTATTCTCTGAATCTAAGATGTATTCTTAACGTATTAAAGACAAAATCAACAAAGCTAAACTAATTACCGGAGACCATTCCTGAGCAAGCCACTTTGGGCAGTCAAATATATTGCAAGGCTGGACAACAGGCATCTTTGGAGTGTACATGCACTTCCACTCTTCCACAGGGCTGATATGCCCTTGAATGTCTTCCTCCACACATGAGACACTGCGGCTTTGAATACCCCCTCCACAGGATGATGAACAGGCAGTCCAAGGTGTACTTTCCCATCTGAGAACAAAACAAAACAAAACAAAGCCAAGGCTTCAGAAAAAGGAACTCCTCCTCACCCCCCCCCCCAAACACCTCCCTCTAACCCCAATTGCATAACCTGTTATCTACAGGAGTTTTTTTACGATTAATCTGAGTAAAAGTTATTCATATATTTTTATAAATGGCCATAACAACAAAGTGCTCTGTTGGCTGTTGTCTTTAAGTCACAGATTAGTAACATTAAATCTTCTCTTTCCTACTAACCCCGTGACTACTGCCACAGAAATTCTAATTACTTTTAAATTAATTCCTTTTAATTAATTGATGGGATTATCATGTCTTCACACAGTTTGCCACATTCTGAGACATCTTTGTCCCAAATTGCTAAAAGCTCAATGAGCTCTGAAGCTGATGTCCATTTTGCTAAAATGTAGTGGAAAATAGTAGTCCTTCCTTCTGGTGACACAACTGAATAAGAAAAAAAAAAGGAGGAAATTCTTAAAGAAGAGAAGAAGAGGCTATGACTGATACGATACATGGCCTCTGATGGAGAAACCATGCAGGCATTGTTTGATTACAGTCGGGACAGTGAGAGGAATTCAGAAACAATCTTTTTGGAACAAGTGCCATTAGAAAATATAATGAAAAACCAGAAGAACAATACATGTGTTCTGACCAGTCATGAATACTTATGAGAATATTTTTTTTACAGTGATGCATATAAAATTGTGTATGTTTCCTTTTATGTGTGTACATGTGCATGTGCATAAAATATAGATTGGTATTTCCTCTCTTATTTTCTGGTTGTTGCCATAGAAGGGGTATGGGACCACTGTCATGAGCCAGTGTGGATATTCCTGTATAGATTTACATATGTCTAATGGTATAAACATACGTATCTTCTAGTTACTTGGAAACATTTGAAAAATCTTTTATTTAAGGAAAAAAATCTTTTGACCACATCTTTTTGTCTAAAATACTGATTTTAGTAACACATTTACGTTTTTTAATTGAAAAAAATAAATTTCATGGAAACCTCCTTACCTCTTTCCTCATTCAGGCAAGAGGGAAAAAAAAGCCAAAGGTGAGGGTTTTCTCTCCCAGTCACAGCAAAAGAATTATTTTTTTAAGCAATTCTAACAGGATTACAAAAAAATATTACACAGTATGAATAATGTTTATCTTTCCTTCTGATTTTTCTCCATATCCACCTATCTTATTTTGACCAGCTCCAGTACATTTAGGTACTACCCACTCTTGGCTAATAGTTGAGGGTGCCATAAAACTCAGTGTGAAACGGCTGATGTTAATAGCAGCTTATGAGTGGTAAAGCCACCGATTAATTGTATAATTCATCACAAAGAAGAATTGAAACCATTTTTACACCATGCCGTATTCACCACTGTGAGCTCTGCATAAGCCACAGGTGTCACAAATGGGTACTTCTAGCAATGTCTTTCGTTCAAATATGTTACCTGTGACTCCTGTGAACAAGTTTCTGAGCATGTAGCTAAGGTTTCTAATTACCACTAATCTAAATGTAGAAACTTCACATTGGAACTTACTAACAGCAGGAACTGCTAAAGCCAGCCTCAGCTAGCTTTTCCCAAGCATAAAGGTATTGTGTCTGGAATTCCCCGGAGTCTTTGGGACAAGTTTCTGGACACCTAATACTACCTCAGCAATACAAAGGAGCTTAAACCTAGGCAAGCAATTTGGTGCTCAGTTTTTATGTTGGTGTAAGGTAAGAAAGTAAAAAGTTTCTCTGTCATACTGCTCTTAAAGCAGAAGTCATAGCTCCTTGTGATGTACACAGGGTATAATTTTGACTGACAATTTGTGAAAGGAAATGGTGCACTTCAAGAATTAGGATCTGTAAGAGTGCACTGAAGTAAACACTATATCCACTGATCCCTACCTTTTCCTGTTCAAGATAAGTTTCAAGGCAGAAGGATTGTATTAGGGAAATTTTGCAAGGATCTCTTCTCAGATTTCCTCTCCACTTCTCCCAGAGAGCTTCTCACTATTCTCTGTCTTTGGTGTTAGGAGCCAGTCTCACCAAACAGATAGGGCAGCCAGGGCCTGCTTGGTTTGCTTTTGTTTTGTTTGGATTTTTTGCTTAAATTCTGCAAGTTTAGAGGAAATACAATTTTTATCCCCCTGACCTGGCCCTGTACTGTGCCAGCCTTGTGGTCTGCTCAGTTTCTGGAGTCTCCACCACTGAAGTTTGGAGGAGATATATATGCCCATCTTTTCCCTTTTGGGGCAAGAGGGGAAGACCTGAGCTCCATTTGGGGATTCATAGGAGCACATGTGAGAGTGGGGAGAGAGGAATAAGATGGGCAGCAGCAGGGAAACCACAGAGAGAAAGAGGGGACAGAGGTCCCAGCCAGCAGTTGCAGCCTGAGCTTCTGTTAAGAGCCTTTAAAGGAGAACAGTGTGACTAGGAGAGTGGATGTAAAGGGACAGTTACAGGGTGAGACCGTAACCCAGAATAGCTTGAGAACCAGTCTCAGGCCTTTGATCATTTCCCAGGAATGTTTTTTTTTTTTTTTGCTTTCAGGGTTGCTAAAAGCCAAATACCTCAGGGCATTTTGAGCCTTTATTTTGGATTTTCTTCAGCTGTGAAAAAAACCTCTGTCCACTGGCCAGCTCAGGATGCTTTTTGCTTAAATACAGTTCTTCCACTGCTGTGTGCTGCTGATTCATACTCTGATCTACAATTGTTCTCCTGGATGAATTGTTCTCCTGGATGACCTGGATGAAGGGACAGAGTGCACCCTCAGCAAGTTTGCCGACGATACAAAACTGGGAGGAGTGGCTGATACACCAGAGGGCTGTGCTGCCATTCAGAGAGACCTGGACAGGCTGGAGAGGTGGGCGGAGAGGAACCTCATGAAGTTCAACAAAGGCAAGTGCAGGGTCCTGCACCTGGGGAGGAATAACCCCATGCACCAGTACAGGTTGGGGGTTGACCTGCTGGAAAGCAGCTCTGCTGAGAAGGATCTGGGAGTCCTGCTAGACACCAAGCTGACCACAAACCTGCAATGTGCCCTTGTGGCCAGGAAGGCCAATGGTCTCCTGGGGTGCATCAGGAAGAGTGTTGCCAGCAGGTCGAGGGAGGTGATCCTCCCCCTCTACTCAGCCCTGGTGAGGCCACATCTGGAGTACTGCGTCCAGTTCTGGGCTCCCCAGTACAAGAGGGATGTGGTACTACTGGAGCAAGTCCAGCGAAGGGCCACAAAGATGATTAGGGGACTGGAGCACCTCTCTTATGAGGAAAGGCTGAGAGAGCTGGGCCTGTTTAGCCTGGAGAAGAGAAGACTGAGGGATGGGGGGAATCTTATCAATGTGTTCAAATATCTGAAGGTAAGGTGTAAAGAAGATGGGGCCAGACTCTTCTCAGTGCTGCCCAGCGATAGGACGAGAGGCAATGGGCACAAACTGAAACACAGAAAGTTCTGTCTGAACATGAGGAGAAACTTCTTCACTGTGAGGGTGACAGAGCACTGGCAGAGGTTGCCCAGGGAGGCTGTGGACTCTCCTTCCTTGGAGATATTCAAAAGCTGTCTCGACAAAATCCTGGGCAAAATGTACTCTAGGTGACCTGCTTGAGGAGAGGCATTGGACTAGATGATGTCCAGAGATCCCTTCAAGCCTCAACCATTCTGTGATTCTGTGATTCCCTCTCCTTCTCTCTTTTGTAAATATACATCTTTTGCACACAATTGAAGTAAAATCTGGTTTACTCAAAGACGGAGTCTTAGATTCCATTAATATTCTAGCTTCTACATTCCTTATCAGCTGAACTTTAATTTTTGAGGTTAGAAGTTATGGTTTTTTTTAATAAAGAACAGAGAAAAAAAATTTCCAGAAAAAATGAATGAGAGGCAGCAATATATTTTAGGAGCGTATTTCATGAGTATTTAATGAGATAATGACTGTGTTCCTAAGAATTTACTCTGTGTTCCTAAGAATTTATATAGGAAGAGAAAAACCTAATCCACAGAAAATATAAATGGAACATTACTGGAAGGTAAGCATGTCTATTTGACATATGTATCGAAATGACATAAAGCACAGATAGGAGGTGCCAACATGAATAGGAACCACGATGTTTGGCAAGTAGGTTTCTCTCTTCCTTGTCTTCTCAAACATAGTTTGGGATGGGTCCATGATTTGGCTGCAGAGCCTGTATCAAATCTGAATGCACTGTGCTTGTGCACTCAAACACAGAGAGCTCACTGCATTAGGCCTCACCATGGTTTGAGAGAGATCGTTTCCTCAGCAATGTGAGACTAACATATTAGCTGGAAGGTTCTTTCAGTGTTATGAGACTCAGAGATACAACAGATTAATGAAGAAGGAAACAAAGCACAGTGCATGTCCAGGCAGTGTTTCAAAACCAAATGGTTATTATCCTTCATCTACCAAACATTTTTGATCATCATCTGTCTTATTCACAGGTGTTTGAGTAATTACTCATATAATTATTTCAATGAAAATCTCAAGTGGATCCTCTTACATCGAAGACATTAATTGTGAGATAATGAATAATATACATCAGGTCCTAATCCTATTCCTGCTCCTGATCTCTGAATTCTTAGAGAAGCCAAAGGAGTAAGGCATTCAGGCAAGGTGTTTACACGGGTTTTCAGGATAAGGCCTCAACACTAATACTTTCTAAAACAAAAAACTCATGATTTAGAAGCATGTGATCTGTTTGCAAGAGACACTAATGCACAAAATTGAAGGGCAGTGTCTGGAATTCTACATCCAGAGCCACACAGTGGACAGTAAGAAGAGAAACACCATCAGACAGACAGAAAGACTCTAACAGCTCATTACAAACCTCAGGCTATGGTCCTATTCAGAGATGAGGGAAGGGAGGGAGAAGGAAAGGCAAGAGAGAGAAAGGTATAATAAAGCTAAGGTATAATTTCAGTTCTGCATCAGCACAATTTATAACAACAGGTTAGCACTTGAACATCTCAGGGTTAATCTGCAAAAGAGTTCAGTGCAAGAGGAAAGAAGCATGTGTTATCTTCGTTTCAGAGCAAAGCAGCAATGTGGAGATGAGGGAAAAAACAATAAATGTATTTGTTAATCCTAGCATCTGGTTGATTGTTTTACGTACCGAGGAAGGGGATGGTAGAGGTCATAGGGCATGATCTGCTTGTATCCATCACTGTTAGGAACAATAATGCCAACCCTCTGAGTAGAAGGTACACATAATAAAACAAGCACTAGATGATTACATTATACAACTTTTTTTTTATCATAAAGAAAACCCCCAAACAAGGATATTTTACCTAAATTGCTAATACATTTAAAGCAAAACATATGCTCCCATCCTACTGTTTGTAAGTAATTCCAAGAAAAAAAAAACAGTTAATATTTTATTCTTACAAAGATATTACCGTCTGGCTAAGAAGCAATCCACTGTTACCAATGACCCAAATGAACTGCCCAAATATTATTTAAATTGACAAAGTGACTATCTTCCATAAAAATAAGCTTTCCTGTACACAGTATTTTCTCTTTTAGAGTCACTGAAGACAATAAGAGAACTTCTGTCAGCTTCAGAGAGCTCTAGATAAAACTCTTTAAAAACTATAATATGGTTGTTTCTGCCCTTCGGATACAATGTCTGCTTTTACAGGAGTTGGGATTAGAAACTGAGGGCATTCCAGTGCAAGAATTCAAATCTGCAATTCATGTCTCACCATCTTAAAGCAGTCAAATTTCATTAATCTTCAGAGCCTGCCTCTTTATTTGGGCTTTTCTGGAAAAGGAGAAGATGTCTTTTTGGCATTGTGGTGACTGATTAGCTTGGCTTGTTATTATTATAACATCTACAGAATATAACATCTAAAGATTATAATAGACAATAGTGAAGAACATAATTAGTAATTTTTTTAATGAGTATTGTGCCAGTTATGTGTGAGATGGCTATCACTTGACGTATTAGCAACTACATGGTCTCACTAAAATGCTAGTCTGGGATTTCATACACAACGTGGTGTGGTCAGTTTTGATGGATTCTGACCCAGAGTAACTCTCTACCCACCTCCTCTCCCAGTCACCGGGCATGTCAGTTAGTGTTAAATGGATGATCCCAGAGTGCCTTATATACCAGCTTCATCAGCACCACTATGTGATAGAGGACTTCAAAGGGGCAGGGGGACAGGGCCATGAAAGGGTTAATGCCAATCGCACTGAAATAAAAAACCTCTCCCAACTCAAGTAATGGACAGAGGAAACTGGCTGAAAATGATGAAGGTGGCTGTTGAGAATCTTGTGCAGATGAGAGGTGCAAGGTGTCCTGCTGAGGGTTTCTGTAAGGAGGAAAAAGCAAAGGAGGGGGAAGGGAGAAAGTATTCTCCACCCTCAACACAGTTCGCTGAACAGTGCTCTAAACATTCAAAGGAGTCTTGTCATGCCTAGGCTAAAGAGCTCTATTCTCCTTTCAGACAGTAGGATTTTTATGTGCATAATTCTTCCATGAGAGGAGAATAGATCCCATTGTGTTTTCACAGTGAAGAGTCAGTGCTAGGTCAGCGTGCTGGAACTTTCCAGCTAATGCATTAGAAGACGCTGAAGCCATGAGAGTGTGTGTGATGGGGACAGGACTGCTTCCTGTCAGGTTAGCAGCCTCTGCAGTCACAGGAGCCCTATGCAAAGCTGTGTGTGTCTACGTGTACACAGAGCTGCCTGTCTCTGCAAAATCTAAAAATCCATAAAAGACAGTTCTGGTATTGGGAAACTTTGGAAATGAAGACAGATGGGTCACTTAGAGTATGATTGGTGAGCAAGACTTTCCAGACTTAGCTTGACTGACAAATGGCTGCAGCAGTTTGAAAAACTCTGCAGTAATATTTTAAGATGTCAGAAGGGGACTTTTTCTGAGGCTTTTTTTTCCTCATGCTTTTGGGAATATATGCTCTTCCTGACTCTTCTACCACTGATGCTGAAGTTCTACTCTGAAGCTGTTCACGCTTTCCATCTCATCAGCTTGCTGAGGAATTGGTGGAAAAAAGATTAATATAACTAGTTCAGAAATGAAATAATTATACTATCTAAGCTCCTACTGTCTAAGAAAGGAAAAGATTTCAAAATTTATTTTCACTCAAAGTGAGAAATAGTTCTTTTCTAATAAGCATAGTCTGTATGCATAATCAAGGTCTTCTGCTGCTACATGCATTAGAATGCAGAAAATTCAAGGCCATTCCAAATGAAATAATTGACTTATATCCAAACACTGTTATGAAGATTAAATAACATCTGCAAAGCACTAAAAAGGGACAAAATTAATATTGTCATTGGAAAGATCTGACTCTCAAAGAATTTTGCATCCATAAATTGCATTTCTGTAAATAGTATAAAGCTCCATGGAATTATTGATAGCCTTGTGCATTCGCAAAAGTCTGGCAAAGACTGATTCTATCATGGTAAGCTAATGGTCCCCAGAAAGGTAAGTCTTATGGGTATATAGAGAAAAAAGACCCCGACCCTAGATCTCCAGCATGATGTTTTAAAATGAAAGTATTTACCTCAGACAACATTTGACTTTGACAACTTTTTTATTTTGCCATTGATGAATAATGATTAAAACTCTGACTTTCAAAAATCAACTTGAATAAACAACAGAAAAGCAGATGGTTATTATACCATTAGCAACAGCTGCTATTTAGTCTGGCGTTTTCTACACAAAAAAAAGCAAACCTAAGTAAATCATTTAGAAATCAACTTTGAGATTGCTTTGGTGAATCCTGTACTTTTTAACTGATCAGAAAGACTTAAATTCCATGTGCCTGTCAATCCATCATAATCTTACAAAAAGATGGAGGAGATCTAGGGTTTGGGCTTTGTTCACTGTACATTGGTCAGACAAGGCAAAGAGGATGATGTAGGATGATGTGCTAAATGGAGAGGGCAAACAACTATTCCTCTAGTATGCTGAAATTCCTGACTGTTGTGGGAGTAGCAAACAAGACTTATTCACACAACAGCCAGAACAAACCTGCTTTGGCAGGAGCAAGTGGCACAAAGCAGATTACTTTGGAGAGCTTTTCTGTCTCTCACGTCTGAAATCTCATGTGTCTCAGATCAACAAGCTGTTTTATATATCCTGTAGATGGGTTTGTTTTCTTCCTGAATGCTGGCAGCTTCAGCACAACTGCTCTTCCAAGGCATATGTCCAGCTGGAATGGGAACTGCAGATGCCAGAGTTAGGCGTGCCCCACAGCAGTCTGCTATCTCATCACATGTGCTGGTTCCCCTGGGGCTGGTGCCCACAGCAGTGTTTCTTGTAACTTTTGTTGTTGTCTTCCTCTTTAGTTCCTTTTCCTCCATAAACTACTCCCTTAGTTCAACTGACCATCTCAGGCAGCTTTTTCCCTTAGCTCCCTGATGACTGTCCATCAGACAATGTACCAGCTCTTCTCAGCTGTTGGTGTTCCTGGCTTATCTCCAGCAGGACCCGAGGGCAAACGGCCGTGAAGCGGCACCTGCATTCCAGGGCTGTTGCTCTCTGTAATTCTGATCCCCAGCCTCCATGGGCCACTCACATCCCTTGGACTCACAGCCTTCACTTTCGTTGTTGTTTTTGTTTCCTTGTGGGGGTTCTACCTCCCATGCTGTAGGCTGCATGGCTGCATGCACTTCCAGGTAGCTGGAGCTGTTACACCTCTTTCCTGTCGGGGACTTGCACAGCAAAGACTTAGGCCTTCACTGAAATCTGTGTGACTTGAGAAAAAACAATCTGCAGGGCAGGGACTATGTCTTCTAAGTAATGATGTGAAATACATCTAAGATATTAATAGCAATTGATAAATATAATAATAATAAAAAGTTGAAGCAGCTTAAGTTGGCTGCGAACAGTTAATTCATTGACTGAAAGAAAATGCTTGGAAGACTGGAAAAGTTTATCACATAAGACATATGTATATGAGCCAGAATTCTCCAGAGAGCCACAGTTATCACTGAACAGAGGACAGGCTCATGAGAAAGTCCCCAATTTATCGCTGCAAATCCTGACATAAAGGCAATGTGTGATACTGCACCCTCACCTCATAGTGCTTTACTATAGCACTGTGTGACATTATCAATCACCTTTTGCTACAAGAACACTTTTGCCCTGAAAAACAGAAGCCAAAACCCTTAAAAAGACAGCCTTTGTTAACATTTTTCATGTGTTACTCTGTAAGATATCACTGTTTCTATCCAGATCTAGGCTAGATGATATCTACAGCAGCATACACTTCCAGGCAACATTGTGTACTACCGCATATAGTGGCATCCTAATTCTAAACTATGCTAGCAGTATGAATTCCAGTTGTGGCTTCTGGATCACCATAATTAATCCTGAAATGTAGATAGTCATATGGCGCATACCTTGCACTCCATCATTATGGAACCTGACTTGAAGAACTATTGTGTACTTTGTCTTCAGTGCCTTTATGTATGCATAGAGCTTTACAGATCAGAAAAAGCCAATGTCTCCTATCTAAAAAGTTTCAAAATGGACTGTCACTGGGTACTTTAATAAGCTACTAAAACAATACAAAAGACTGAGAAAGTTATATTTCTGTGTCAGTCTCCAGAAAGCTTCACAAATTTAAACGGCTTCAGCATGACAATATCTCATCTTTATAATAAATGACACTGACTTCTTTGTGGTGTATTGATTTCAAATTCTAAGAAATGCATGGCTTACTTATCATTACTATAGACCGTTAAAGACTAATCTCAGAAATGTAAAAAGCAAATTTTTTAAGGAAACATAGTGGATGAGTGAGCTAGATTGACTGTTTCTTTACAAGATTTGAAATAGGTGTTCTAAGTTTAAAGTAGTAAAAGTATTCTCTTCCTGTAGCACAGCTGTAATGTTTCTGAAAATCTATTAAAATGGAAGACACAGAAGTTTCCCATTTTCATTCAGTTTAATATTTTATGGTGGTTTGGATAAGTAGTGATTGATACAAGGACTGAAATTTGTTGTTATTTTCTAGTACTAAATGTTTACAGCTGAATATCCACTGCAAATCTCAACAGTGAAATATCTCTGTAACTCACCATCTTACTACTTGCTACAGTTTTGGTTTCTTCTAGGATTTAATTAAAATAGACTGCCATCACCTTTCCCATAATTTCATCTTGGACAGACAGACATCTGTATTTGATGCTCATTGCAGTACAAAATCTACTTTTCCACCTTACAGCCTGTTATCTAAAACACCTCAATAGCTTCTTTTTGACTTTTTATCTTTCTTTAGTATAAATTATTCCCTTAAAGATGAATTTATTCAGATACTTTTAACACTCTGATTGATCTCTTCTGGTCCATCCTCCCTGCCTCTTCTGACAAAACCATTTTCTAACTTAATTTAAATGCCTTTTGCCCTACCCAACAGTTCTAGTTCTTGCCTATTTGTCTTGAGAAGAAAATTGCCTCTTCAAGCATTAGCAGTATTCACAGCTGAACTTTATCCTACTCTTGAACTCAGATGACCTGCATTACAACAACCATAATAATGTCATTGCTATCAGCTCCTTCTCTGCCTACTTTTCCAGTATCTGGAGACATATGTACTGCCATTTCTATGCAAATGTATGACTATTTCCAGTTCATCCTTCCTGAAAAATTCCCTGATGATTCCTTTCCTGCTGCTCTGAATCCTTTTTGACCTTCTAAACTTCTTCCCCCTTTCTCATGCACAACGCATCATTTTAGCTCATTCCTCCAACAGCCTTGGTAGTTCCTCAGTCACTTCTAAACTGTTCAAAAATTACCCTCCATTAATTTACAAGTGGAACAACTTCTGTTACTTGACTCTTTCAGTTGTAGGCAGCACACTTTTCACTAATATCATTCTCTCTTTTCTAAGACACACAACTTCAGCCATGCTGGTGCAAAAGCCTTTTTTTCATGTCTGTTTTGATGGCAAAAAAAACCCACATTGTCTCATCTCCCCACTGAATTGCTGTTTCTTGCTTATGATTCTTTCTGTCTTTAGAATCACTCATATGGATGAGATTGGCTGTGGAAACTGAGACCAGCCCCCGGCTATCAGAGGCAACCAAGGTTCAGAGAATACCACAAGGCAGAAAACCTTTCTCAACACCCTGTAACAAATTAAGAACTTAAGTAAAAATGACCAAAGCCACAAAAATGACCGTTTGCCTGAGGCAGAGATCAGGAAAGGGCAGTAGCATGACCAGTGTCCTACAACCATTCAAAAAGCTAGGCTGTTGTCAAAAAGCTCAGTATATGCAGTTACTACGGGATATTTTATACGAAAGAGTATTCAAAACAAAGTTTAAATCTATCATATGTACCACTTCAGGGCAATAACAATAAATGAGTCATTGTATCCCAAGACCCTCTCATCACTGCAGATTTATGGCTGCTACTGTGTAAATAAGACCATCTTTTCAGAAACTTACCAGCACTCTAATTCTATTAATCTTTCAAGAAAGAATGTGGTGAAAATAGAAACACAGCTCTACTGTGATACTTGCCTGATAATTTCTGTCAACTTTAATACCTTTAAAGAAGTTGGTAACAAGCTAAAAAGTATGCATTGGGCAATTTCACATATCAGCTGTCAGTCTGTAATGAAGTGAGGAGACCTCTGTTATTAATTAAGATTTTCTATGTTGTCATTTTAATCATATACACTTATTAATTACTACTTTTCCTTTCCCTTGAATGAAATGTACAAAAGTTTATCATGCACATATCTTGCACTGTGGCTCAGGAAATGGTATAGACTTTCATAGCACTAAGTGCATTGAACTCTAACTTGTTCTATGAAGCAAGTTCTCAGTTCTCAGGATTTCTCTGAATAGCCATACCATCTTAGTGGTCTTTTGTGCATTTTGACTTGTGCTGCACTGCTGATGTTAGATCCGCCAAAAATTAATAACTAAAAAAGGACAATTTTATCTAATGTTAAATTTTGTTTTGCTCATGTTTCCCTCCACCACCATCCAGTATGGACAGTAAATCAGAACTCCAAAGGAAAATTTTGGTTGGGGAGGAAGAAGAGATTGTAATTTTGCTGGAGGACTCTATAAACCACGCATGTTTGTGAAATCTTTCAGATATCTGGGTGTTGAAAGTCTTGATTGAACTAGGGATTTTTCCAAATATTTTCAATAGGAACATCATTTCTGGCAGCTGGCCTGCAGATAAAGCTTTAGGCAAATTCCAGGATTTTTGCCAGTGCAGATTAAACTGGCATTACTGGCAAAGTGGTAAAAAGAACCCACACGTTAGAAGCTTGCTAGTATGAAGTTTTCAAGACAGTTTATACACGGTTGCTGGGTGAAATTAAAATCTTTGCTGAGGATACCTTTAGAAGTCTTTACACAGCATTGAAATCTCCTTTTGTGACTTGGGGAACATACTACAGAGAAAGGCATGGCACAAGAAAATAGATGAGATTCATAAAAGATACAGAACAGTGCAGCTGGGAATGCCACCTAAGAACTCCAGATGAAATCTAGATGCAGCACTGATGTTTTTCTAGAGAGTATCCTGGAATGATGGGTGGAGAAAAAGCCTTTTATATGTTTTCAAAAAATCATTTTTGGAGGAATGCCTTTGAATTATAAAAGCATGAAAGTATGAACAGTATGTTCAGTTTATATCACCTCAGAGATGTCCTATATAAGTGCTTAGTACACCCAGTTAAGTCAAGTCTAAACAGACTTCTTTTCTCAAAGCAGAAAAAAATGCCATTCACCTTTCAGTAGAAGATATTAGGCAGGACGGTACTGATGACAGCTAAAAACTTTTCCTCTAAACTTCCACCTTGTGAAATTCTGGATAGTTAAAAGATTCATAATTAATTTAGTACTTGAAATCTGAATGTTGGATTTCGCCAGAGAGAAGATTTGGACCAGACACTGGACTTGTAACCTTCCACACGCTGCTTCTCCTCTGAATGTGTGAGAAACTGCATTTGCGAAAAGGATTCATTTCCCACACTCATTCAGTCCAAGGTCTTTTTGCTACTCAAAATGCCGACAATACTGCTAATTACTGCCAAAATGGGGGAAATAAGATAAAAAGTTTCTATGTACTAAGCCTAAAGAGGCAACTAATTGCAGGCCCAAATAATACTTATAGTATTAATTTTATCTTTTCTCTCAGGCTGATATTTGTCCTTTGCCAAAAGTTTTAATGCAAATACTCCCAGAATAACTCCTTTTGGTTTCTTTATTCGATGTCACTGTGTACTTGTACAATTATTTTCGGTGGCATTCACTGTCATACAGTGAGGACAGTCATCAACTATTAATCATCTACGCTTCATTGAAACTGGTTTTGTCAGGAAAAAATTGTAATCTTCATTTTATACTGGAGGAGCATAGCAGCTCACACTCACACAGCAAACGCACAGCAGAGCTGAGATGACATCCTCACACTCCTAACCACCACTGTTCTGTTTCCTCTACCCTATTCCTGACCCAATGAAAGTATAAAGATTCCAGAAGTTACCACAGATTTCCTTCGGTTTTGTGTCTGTGTTGTTGATTTTTGAATTCTGTAACAAAGGCACTTTTGAAAATAATAATTCATAATTTGGCATTCTGTGAGGATATTTCCAAAAAACAAATTCCTTTCTGTTACTGCCTGTACCTGGGACAGCATAGCTGTACTTCTAAGTGACTCTCCTTCCCCTCAAGGTCTTTATATCAACAACTTTGCCTTGTTATGTCTTATATAAAACAAAAATTACTTCCTGACATCTGTCCAGCAGTTATTTTTTTCTCTCTTCCCTCCAATGTGTTATGCAGCCATCTGTCTTAAGATTTACGGATATGCCATTTAAAATTATTGGGGAAAGTATGGAAAATATCCATAGCATAAATTCCAGAGGCAAATTACATATTTGACCCAGAACTGTATTTTAAAAAAACAACAGCTTAGGCTAAAAAAAAAGCAGCTACATAGGATTAATTTCTCATTGGTACCTGAGAGATGAATCTAAAAGACAGGATCCATTGCACCTTGAATTTTTTAATGATCTCTGTCTCTGAGACATTCATATTTATGTCTCTTATTTGATCAGACCTGGCCCCTACTTCAGAGACTTTTGTTTTGAGCTATACAAACAAAAATTCAAAGAAATAGATTTTGTCACTTGAGAAAATCACTGAGAAAAAAATGCAAGATTTTTATTACAGTAAAGATTCTAACCCAACTCTTAATACATTTAAATAACCAAAGTATTTAAACATGTTCTGTTTAATATATTTACTGGATGCATTTACTGGAGTGAAGGAATATAAACTGTCATACGCTTTGGTTAAATGTGTCTTCAGTGATGTAGAAACTTGAGTGTTAATTTCAAGTACGAATAGTCAAGGAATATTCATGAGAACTTTTCAGAAGGTGAAGAGATAAAAACCATCTTGAGCTTGGACTGCTTTGTTCTGCTCTGATAATGCTTACCTAGCCTAAAGCCAGTACTCCTGGTCTGGAAAGTGATTACCCGTGGCAAACGATACATAGTCCCACCGCTCCTAAAAACATTATTTTTCTTCTCCAGACTAGGACAACTTTTCTTCTCTGGTGCCCTCCAGCAATCTGAAGGGCCACAGTAACTTCTAGGCGACAGCTACTTGAAATTGGTTATCAAATTTGGCACAAAACCACTCCAGAGGCAAAGGAACAGGTAAATAAACTGGCTTTAGAGCATCTTTCTATGCATGCTTGCTGGGCTGCCTGCAAAAGTTTTTTAGCAAAGCCACATAAGAGGAACAAGAGGTTCAGAATACACAAATAAATGCTTCTGGTTTATGAGTGGTTATGGGCCAATTTCTGGTGAAGTTCAGGGGAATCAGTGCAACACAGGACTGGTCCTTTTTGTGGTTACATTTGCTCCTTCTCTGATATGCTGGAGGTCTAGCTCTGTAATCTTGCTATTTTGATCATTAATCTTCTGAGGAAAAAGGTTTAGCAGGGCAGTAGAGAGTTATGTTCTATGCAAGGTCAAAGGGTATTGATAATTAGAACAAACTCCTGTGTTGCATTTTTACAAGCTGCTATGACTGCAAGTAAGCTTTTCATCAAGGGGAAAATAAAAAACACATAAAAATAATGCCTCTAATTGTGATGACAACCAATTTCCAGCAACATTTTTCCCCCCAGGAAAATTTTTCACGTCTCACTAACACTTAAGAGACATGTGTTGATCATGGGATGTTATCATGGGCAATTTGTTTTCTCATACTTTATAATGCTTAATGAGGCAAAACACAATCTGGAGGGAAGAAACAACCATTTCAGATCTAATATTTGCAATGTGCAGGGGCTAAACATAAACCATTTTCTACACAGTACATCCTCATTATGAGAAAAAGTCTGAATTACACTACAGGCTGAATTACAGTAGAAGAAATAGTGAGAGGAATATTTACCTACTCTATTTTACTCATCTAGAGCCTGGTCTCTTTGAAAGTTAGAACTGACTGACCTTGCAGGACAAGGATCCAGATTACACTCCTGAAGTTTTGGCTTTGGCTTGATATTTTCAGGATAATAGTGACAGTATTGATCAGCTACTACCCGGTTGCTTCTCAGATCAAAACATTCAGCAGATGTCAGTTGATAACCTGCAGTAGCCAACGAGAGAAAGAATACATGATTTGTTGTTGTTCTTCCTCTCTCTCTTTGAAATACATCTAAGTCCTGGTTTTGTAGAGAGCTTATTGAAAACATCAGTACTTTTGGACATAACAGCTGCTGTTTTATAGCCCAGATTAAAGCAACAATTTACAAAAGAACCTGATGCCCTATATATCTTCAAAACTGCCTCATCATCAGCTCTACAAAACATGTCTAAATGTGATCAGCAGGCTTGAAGAACCTGCATATATACCAATAACCAACAAAAGTATCTATGCACCAGAAATTTTTGAAAACTGCAGTGACAATGGAGAATATAATTCAGAATTCACATAGCTGTTGCTGTTACTTAATATCTGTCTTAACAATAACATTCATAACAGATGCTGCACACAAACACAGTAAAAGGTAGTCCTGACCTGATGCGATTACAATTGAATTACATGACTCAGGAAAAAAAAAGATTAATTACACGTTAGGACTAATTTCCTAAGGTCACATTCACAAAAAAATGTGTCCAGAGAATTCACAGATCCACACAGGACTCATCATTAGATATCAGAAGCCCTGCCTCTGTGTGTGTGGTAGGAGATGAAATCTCTCACACTTCAAGCTTCTACCATGCAAATGTTTGCCCTGCTCTTCAGTCAGAAAGAATCTCTTTCTTTCTCTATCTCTCCTCCCATGGTTCATCACAAGAGCAATACCTGTGCCCACACCCTCTGTTTCACAATGCTGCTGCTTCTCCAAAAGGGTCTGTCACACTTTTTTCACAGATTTACTGGCAAAGATTTATTCTCTCTTGTATCCCATTAAATTCATATTGTCCAAATGAGAGGTAGAAAAAATAGGTAGAGAGTCAAACTAGTAAATTTGCTTGATTTCCCAGGAAAAATCATCACACACAAAACTAAGTCACAGTAACATCATTATGTGCTATTACCATTTGCTGGCAAAAGCAGCTTGTCTTTCACCTTTTTATATATGTTCTTGCCATTAATGTAACTTAAATTGGTAAAAGACTGAAGAAAAAGATGAGCAGTCACTGATGTTGATGACTTCTGCATTTCATGAGCATCAGCAGAACAATAACCACTCTGTCCCAGACTGTCAGAAGTGGGCTAAAATTTAATGTTAAACCTTGCATGCATCCTATTAAGTGGTATCTTCTTCACATACCCTCAGAATGCTAAACAGGAACTAGCAGACATTTAAGAAACATGGCTTTTTCTGTCTTAAATCACACATAGTGAGAAACAAAAGGTAATCAATATCATCAAATACAAAATCAGAAGTCTAATGGAGAAAAAGAAACCAAAGGCCAGGATTTCTTAGACAGTAAGACTCTTACACTCAGCTTCATTTCAGAAGAGTAAAATTACTCGTGGAGAGTGGGGAGGAATGGAGAAAGGAGACATTTTGTGATTCTAAAGCAGGCCCAAATCCCATCAGGCCCAGGGCTGAAAGTCCTTGTGTTTGCTATCTATAGCATTAAATGCAGCCATGAATATTTCAGACGCTAAGTACAGAGCTTGCCATGCTGTTAAGAAACACACAGACAATACCACTGTTACTACATTCTTCCTTTCATTTAGATGTAGCTATGCTCATGTTCAAATTTTGCCCATTTTAAAGGTCCAAATCCCAGTCTAGGAGTTGGGACAGATCCTGTATGAAGATGACTGGTTATGGAATACAGTGGTAATTCATTACCTCCTCCACAGGATGCTGAACAAGGAAAAAAATCAGTTTCCCTCCATCGGTGAATGATTGGCTGATAGAAGATAAACTGAACTGAACTGTCGGCTGCACCAGCATAACGGATCTGAAAAAGATGTAATGCCAGAGGGTGAACCTGATGTAAATACCAGGTAGAAACATTCTGCCATAAGCATCTTGCAGAAACCAGACACTATATGAAACACCAGAATTACTTTGTAATAGGAAAATGAGATGCACAAAATAGAGCATAGGCTTGTGGCAGTAATACCAAAAGCCTCACCAGAAATTATAGTGGAATAAAGTGTTGGGGGCATGGTTAATGGTGTTTTACAGATGATGTTGAAATAACAAAGAGATGAACACTGAAAAATTTTATGGAGACAAAGGGTATGGGCTGATTTTATTCCATCAGAAGATCACCTGCCTACTGTCTCTCCCTGCCACATTCAAATGGATGTTACATTCTTAACATTCCCAGGCACCTTCCGAGACCATGTATACTATATTAGACAGACAAGGATAAAAAATAGGAGGCTGTGCTGTGAAAAATACAAAGTATAAAAGTTCTAATCCAGAATTTTTTCATTTCTGAGGTGAGATCTCTCTCTTAGTCTTCTCTGTGGTACCCAGAATCTTTGTTAACTTCAATTTAGCTCTAAAAATCCTCCTTTTTGTCACAGGCCTGGACTCTTGGCTGAAGCTAAAGGAATGTACAGAAAGCTCTTGAGAGTGTGTAATACTGGTCACTTTTAAGCCATCTGAGCTTCCCAATGCTTTGGGTACTTTGCACGCTGAATGGATTTCCTAGTTTAACCAGACTTTGTAGTGAAGGCAGTGTAATATGGAAGGAGACCTTTACTCTTCTAAAGTGGGTCCGTTCGTACCTGGCCCAGGAAAAAAAGCCCTCCTGTTTGACAGTTCTACTGTTTAACATAGTCATGGAGACTTCAAAATCTCCACAGGGGAGTTATTGTCCTTACCTCTAACCCCTTCCATGAGCACCTGGTAAGGGAAGATCAAGAATGGTGCTATAGGCCTCTCCTTGTTGATTGTTCTTCCTAGGACATGATGCTTTGGTCTTGCTTGAACACATCTGCATCAGTGACATGATGCACATGGCAGGATGGAAAACTGAGAAGTCACAACCAGGAAAGATGCATCCTTCTCCAAGTCCTGCTCCAAGTACTCCTATTCTGAAAAGCAAGTACTACTACTCTGAAGAGTGATTGTCCCTGTCCTTTTTTCAGACCAGCTTAAAATGTTTCAATATTGCCTTCTTTTTCCCTTCCCACATTTTCAAAAAGATGCCCCTGTTTTGGAAACATCATTTTTCAATCAGTCCTTCCTTTACACCATCAAAGAGAAAATATTAGACTACAAAACAGAAGCAAAAATATGACAAATTGAGTTGAACATAATAATCTGGTTGTTTGTTGTGTTTTCCCCAGTACATGGACAGAAACATGATTACAAATCACAGAAACTCTTGAAGAGAAGGAGGAAGGCAAAAATGCTGGAGGATATGTTCAGGGCTGTAAGAGATCTGGCCCTCTGAGACTAAGGCTGTCTTTTTCTAATTAGAGTAAACAGTGATGTAAATTCCCAACAGGAAAAAAAATACAGCTGTAGAAATACAGCTTCTTCAGCAAATGGGAGACCTTTTGCATGGATTAATATTGTTAGGGTCTGTGTGTCAGAAACAGGATATCTAATTCCTCATGCAGGGATGGTACATTAATCACACACTTTAGAAAGATCTTTCTTAGCTCATGAAAGCCTCATACACTCCTGGGAAAATGTTCTATTGTGCTGGAAGCCATTCAGGGAGGTCTCTGATCTGAATGTGCAGAAAAAGAATTCACTAGAGAGAATTCTGCTCTTCCTCTTTAGTTTTAAAGGACTCTCAGTGATTCTGGAAACCAAAAGATCTGCTCAGCAGTGTGGTCTTTGGTGAATCGTGATGAACAGATCAAGAGCTCACACAGAGTGTACTATAAAAGCAAGGGGAGTTAAAAAAAAAAAGACATAAAAATCAGGAGGACACAGGAACCCTGCAGACAATTCCTCTGTCTGCAGAATTATCTGTCTGTTTTGACACAGAGAAAAGACAGATGCAAATCTCTTCCAGCCTAAAATGGAAGTCACTTATATAGTCATGATAACAACATAGGTGGGAAAGAATTACAATGAGCTACAGCCATGAGCTAAAATGATGCAAAACAAGCAAGGTGAAATAAGCAGACAGAGTACTGCTTATTTTTTTAAGGAGTACTATAAGCACAAGAAGAACCAATATGTGGTGATTTCATGCAGCAAAAATGTTTTTTGATTTTGTTTGATGGTTTGTTAAAGCTAAGATCTTGATCCAGGAGAAAACATCAGCAGCTGCTTGAGCCTGCAAGATTCAGAAAGTGAGGTATGATACCTAAATATTTAAAGGAATATAGTGGTTTTACTGCATAGGGCCAATTTCCACCTACAGAAATATTCACATCTGCAATATGATGAAATTTCTGACCATTGCAGTGTCTGGCAATCCCTTCTCCAACACTGCTAGCTATGAGAAATGCCAGTGCTTCAAAGACATAGTCAATACATAAGACTTTCACAACAGTCCCTAGAAGACGTCCTCTAACTTTTTTGCATCTTTTTTGCAACTGTTTTGCATCCTCAGGTCACTAAAATGGAGAAAATAGCAGTCATTCACTTTCTTGTAAGTAAAATCCTAAGTGTATCAAGAGAAGGCAATGACAGTTCAGCCCTGCTCTGTGCATTGCAACCCCCCTGGGAGCATCCCTGACTTGCTCTAGAATTCTGGGGAGTTTGGAGCATTCAGAACATTAGAACAGCACTCTCCACTTTGTGGCTAAAAAAACGTCCACAAGGAGATCAACAGTCTCACAAAGAGTAAGACTCCACCAAAAGTTAACTGTCTTGTCAACAGTAATTGCTGACTGGAAATTTCTTTCTTTCTTTTTTTTTTTAGTTAGAAAGAATTTGAAAAAAATTATGTCTTACAGACTGCATTTTTAAGTTGCTATCATAAATGACTGTCTAGAATGGTGCAGTTTGGTGTTTTTGAATGATCTGACCTGTTCTAGGGCCATTAGACTGCAATATTCTATTTCACCTTAGCACTGTGCTAAGCTTTTCCTATGGCCCTTAGATCGAATATGTTCACATTAGGAAAAAAAAACAACTCTGCTTGATTTTGGCAGCATGTGTCTGAACCATTTGTTTGTGTCTGCTGAAGAGCACAATAGTCTAGCCTACAGAACTGCGCTAAGTTTACTTTGACAGTTGTGGAGGTTAAGCAGCAGTCTGTATTAATCCATTTTTTCCCTATACACCAACGAGTTATCAATGTTAATTGTAGGGTTAAATCACAAGAAGTGTATTCAAAGGTGTATTCAATAAAATGTTCTTATTTTACAAAACTGTCTTGTGTTGGAAGAGGAGGAGAGAGCTCATTTATTTCTTCTGTGTGTGTGTTTATAATACAAACTCGGGGGCAGGGAAAGAGAATCATTAGTCTACATACTATCTTTTCTCCTATGAAGTTTTATCTAGTATGTTATGATCTAACTAAGTCACCACCATGCCTACTAAAAAAGTTCTAACAGTTTTTCTGCATCATTTTTATAGCTGCTTTTAACAAGTGCCAAATAAATCATCAGGTTTGATTTATTAATGCTAAATTTAATGTTGAAGCCTTATACTAAGTAACATAAAAAGAACCTGAGGACGAAGATGTAGAGAACTATCCTCATGTGGCATATGTAGTTTTGTGCTTTTCATGTCAGTAAATCATAGCTTTTGTATAATGCTTTCCTTCCTCTACCTGGAGTGTTTTAATATCCCTATTTGTATGTAGTGATGCCTTAAACTGAAAGAGAATGAGGATGTGCAAGAGATTTGTTGCTGTTCATAATTTGTTCATGAAGCAGAAATAGGAGCCAGATATGTTATGGGAAATTAATTTTACAGGTTTGTTTCAAATAACATAAAAATACAAAAAATTATAAACCACTAGAGATGCTGACGGCTTTCGAGTGTACTGTCTAAAACAGAACGACACTATGATTTCTTTGAACTTGCTTTATAATTCCCTTGCAGCCCTGGGGAGAGCTTTGCCTTTGAGCTCCAGGGAACATGTCTACTGTTCGCTGCTGGATTCATATCCCTTGATTGTGACAGTCCTGTGTTGGGTCAGCTGGCTTCTGGGGTTATTTTTAAATGAAAGACGGAGGGAACTCCTCAATCCAACCTCTAAATCAGCCAGAGAAATCATCAGGAAATTACATTACATACTACCAATTTGCCAGAGACTATGCAAAACATCCCCGAATCAAACTTGCTCACCAGCAAAGATGACTAAACTTTGATAGAGCTGTGTTCCTTTAGATTACTAGGATGACTACTAAAGTATTTGAACTAAATTTCTCACAAGGTCAAAATAGAAAGCTAGAAGGTTAAAATCTTTTCTGAAATCCCCTTACTGTCCCCAAAGGAAGAACCAGACTGAAAATCAGTGCAATGAATTGGCTAGAATAGTTGGCAGCAGGGAAACCCATTATATCAACTACAAGAGGTACTATAAGCTGCACAGAGCCAACTACTAAAGGCAACAGAAGTAGAAGCTTCTGAAACCAGGAAGACCTCCACAGAACCAAGGGCAATCCCAAATATACCAAGAAAGGCCTTGCTGTATTTGTTCTACAGACACCACCCATAACACCCACCTCATCTACAGAAAGACAGTTTCACCACCAGTGACATGCTCCCAGCATAAGAGCATGCACCTTTGAGCAAGCTACACTAGTCCCTTGTACAGACTTACTATCAGACAAAAAGGAATAGCCCTGACTGTGCATCTCTGGTATCAGATACCATTCCTTACTTGAATATATATGGATACATACATAAAATCTTTGAACCATTGCAACCTACCAGAATGTTATATCTTGAGAGAATTTTCCTAGAATCTTCTGTCCTAGTCTTCAAACAATTCCTTACCCTCACAAACTCAAAACACCAACTTACTATGACCCACTAAATGGGAAAAATGTGACACTCATCAATATATTTTCATAATCACCACAAACAGTACCCATCCCTTCCACCTGCGGGAACAGTCATCATGCTTATCCCAGAAGGTAATACTTCATCCCATGCACTAAATGCATTCCTGAAAGTGATGTGATTGAAACAACACAACCCCAGAAGCACTCAGTTACTGAGGAAGAATATTTTTCACAAAACATGAACACTATACTTCTGGTCTCTCATCCTGATCTTCAGTGGATGCCTTCAGAAGATGATCCTGGGAAATAACACATAAATATTCTGAATGCAAACAATAGCAAACTCAATAGATTTTGATTTTATGGATTATTAAGCCTCCCTTTTGCCCCTTTTTCTGTCACAGATATTACCTCCCAAATGCTCTGCATTCCATACAGGGCAATGATCTGTCATCTCTCAGCTGATAATTTCCTTTTTGCTCTCCAGAAACTAATCCTTGTTTTCTCTCAATTTTTCCTACTGACTGATAAAATTAGGCTGTTAAAAACAATTGCATTTTTCTTGGAGTTTACTGCTCTTTCAGATATCAATGAGATACTACATCTTTTTACAACTGTATCCAAAGATTTCACATTATTAAAATACGAATTAAGCATGGAAAAATGGCAGTTTGCATTTATATCATAGATACAAAATTTTATTTTTTTTGGTCACAACAAATTTAACTAATAAAAAGGAAAATATTTGAGAATTTTTAACAAATTCCTTGCTGCTGTTCATTAATGCTGTTGCTTTTTCCACAGTTCAGTTTATCCATATTTAATTAAACTAGTTAAAAATTATTACAAGTGAAATTCAGGCCTGTTCAGATGCCTTGAGATTCACTTTTCTAAAGGTTTAAATTCTTTACTAGACTATAAAATGTAAACTCATCCAAGAGTTACTTGCTGAGTTTCAACATGCTGAACATTATAATATGTAAACATAGACAGAATGCCATTACTACATGTACTTCTTTTCCTTTGTAAAAATAAGTATTATTTAATTGTAATCTAAATTGTAAATTGATAAAATGTTAATAAATGTAGGAGAATATTTATTATCATTATTTGAATTATGGCAACACTTAAGAAAGTCAATAAAAATATCAGGATCCTATTGTGATAGATGCTGTATAAGAATAAATGGACAATATAAAACTGGCAATATTTACCACAAAAATGCTGTGGATAATGAAGCAAACTGAACAATGCTGGCACTAAAGCACTATACTACTTAAAGCTGATTTTTGAAACAGATAAATTTTGGAAACTTACGCACAATACCAAAATAAAGTTAGAGAAAAGGAAAAGCAAAAATTCAAGGGACAACTTGTTAAAGAAATAGAAACTAACATGTCTAAGAAACTGTTTCAGCTGTCCCAGGTTAAAAACTGACAGTAGAAGACATTTTAGACCAGCAGTATTTTAAGCAAATATGTAAGATTAATGGTAACAAATCTCCAGATCCAAACAGTACTCACCCATCAGTTTCCAATCATGTACTACATGAAGAATTCAAGAACAAAAATCATGTATGATATCACTTAGCTTACTGTCATGGAAAGGCTAGTGTTTAAACCACAGGAAAAAAAGAGTAACATATTGTAACAGCAATTTTCAGAAAGGGCTCCATGAGCAATCTATGAAATTACAAGCAAATAAGCTCGACCTCTGTACTGGCTCAACAGGTAGAATGAAAATAAAGAGCAGAATTCAGTGATGCCTCCCTGAGAAGGGTGATGCCCTCCAGACTTAGTGGTTTCCCTTGTCAAAGAATCATGATGAACACTAATAAAGGTGACCTAGGCATTTGGGTTCTCAGAAAAGTTTTCTTAGGTCCCTCATCAAAGTTCCTAAAGGAACTTGATTTAAGAGGATTCTCCCATGGAGTAATGACTGGTTAAAAGATAAGGGTCCTATTAACAGCTTTTGCAATACAAGAAGATTACCTGTGGAACTCCTCAGGGATGCTAGGACATATGTCATCAGCCAGACCCTAAATGATCAGGAGAACTGGCCAACAGTGAGCTGGCCAAATTTTCTTATGAAAAAATTATGGATGGTAGCTAAAAGTGAAATGGGCTATGAAAAATCCTCAAAGATTTGCCAGACTAAATTCAAATTCAACAAAAAAGAAATAATGCCTATGGGAAAAAACAACCCTAATTATGCATGGTAATTATACATGAAATGGCCTCTACATTAGCTATTACTATTCAGGAATAAAAATGAAGAATTGCTATAGGCATTCCTCTGAAAATGTTAGCTCAGCATGCAGCAGAAGTTAAAAAGATTAATAGAACATTATGAATTCACAGAGAAGGAAGAAAGACCAGGACACTGTACCACCAAGTAGAATACACTTGTCTCCTGAACACTATGTGTAGTTCTAGTCATTTATTCTCAAAAATATAGATTGATAATATTATATATGTATTTATATTAAATAAATATTAAACTACTTCTTATTAAATCATGTATTTATTTAATGCAATATATTTACATAAAATATATTGATATATTTACATAATAGTCATATATTATGCATTTAGTTATGTTATAAGATATTATAATTATAAAAACGTACAGTGGAACTAGAAAAGGCACAGAGAAGAGAAATAAGGATACCTCTTGTATGTACCTATTTTGATGAAAGGAAAGATTAAATGCAATAGGACTCCTCAGATTAGGAAAGAGGCAACAGATGATATGACAGAGGTCTTTAAAGTTATAGACATCATGGAGAAAATGGATGAGCAGTGATCATTTACCATTCCTCATAGTGGGAGAGCCAGAAGGAATACGTGAAATTATTACACTGAAGATTAAAAAATAAGAAGCATTCCTTATTTTATAGAATGCATAATTCTTTGTGGAACCTGTCCCATGAGATAAGTGTAGTCAAAGGGCAAACACGTGTGTGTGTGTGTATACATATACATTTGAAATAAATATAGCCACTGTGGACAGAAACTTGGGTGAAGCAGACTATTCGCTTGACCTGGTATGGCAGTTCCAACATAGTTACAGATGGAATATGCAATCATGAAAGTAGTGATGTTCTAAGAACTGTTAATTCAAATAATCTGTTTTAAATAGAAAAAAAAAGGTGGACATGAAATAGAATCTGTACAGATTTTTCAAAAGAAGACTACATGGCTTCTACCATTTCTGATAAATTTTGCTAAATTTGCCATAAAAGGAGAAAAAGGATTTTTTCTTCGGAAAATAACTTTTCTGCACTTGTTGCAGAGATTTGGTCAAGTTAAATAAAGATTAGATCTGTTTTCAGGATGGCCTTTAATTGTGGACTTGATGTAGAAAATATTACAGAAGTGTATCTTTTTAGGAAATCAGGAAATCAGACTAGATTTTTTAATGGCTATTACTACAAAAAAAAGTATTGCATGCAAATACAGGTTGATGCCACCACCACCAAATATAGCTTGCAGACTACTTCATGGAAGTGTTCCTTGCTGGGTCCAGTCTTCACTCTATTGAAGTGACCTCAGCAAGCCACTTATCTCAAGAGGTAATAATTTTATGGCCAAGAGACCATATTTGAATGGTCTCCTCTGGATTCAGCAAAACACTTAGGTCATTGTGCTGTGTGTCACCTATTTGACATAATCACAATTAAACTTTAACTCTTACTAATTACTTTTGCCAGCCCAGCCTTAATTCTAGCTCATCCACTCCTAGGAGCACCATCCTAGCCTTGACCTACCAGGGCTTGCAGGATTAGACCCTTTGCCACTTCCCATCTGATCTGTAACCATCTCCCAAATCTCAGGCATAGCCTCCTCTGAAAAACTTTGCCAGCATCAGAACCAACCTACACAGAAGTCCCTTACTGACATCACCCTCTGTCCTCATATGGTAACAGCTTTAAAATCCAACAATAAGCCAGCCATAAGCAGTAAGTCCTTGTTGGCCTGTGCCCTAAAGCAAGCATGGAAGCCATTTCTTATTCTGATACATGAGGTAAACCACTGTGTGCTCCTGGTTCAGAATTGATTGTTTAATCCCATCCTGGCCTGAACTTGTTGCAGCCCATCAGCCTCTGCCAGCTCACTCCCCTGTACATGCACAGGTTCCTACAAGCCCTTGCAAGTCCCAGGAAGCCGGATTAAGCTCCAACGTCTTTTCTTAACCCGGACTCTAACCCAAATGCAGTTCTCTCCCCAGCAGTTTCAGCCAGTCCTAGGTCACAACTGAGGTAAAAGGCACCTGGCCAGCACTCATGCTCTGTGTAACCCAGCATCCAGTTCTGACCTCTACCTTGGCTATAACTTTTTGGCTATTTGGTGGCCAAAATCCTAATCCTGATGTACTCTGCTCAAGAGAACACAGCCTACATTATAACTACAGGAGATGGCAGTCCTCTGACAGTACTGGCACAAAAATTAGCCAGGCAATCTATTCTGCCATCAGCCCTCAAACACAGCTGTCAGCCCTAGAAGCGCAAAAAAATAACATCAACACAAATCTAACCCTAGTCCATAGAACTCTGACAGCCTCCAGACTAACATTCATCCTGACTAAGCCTATACATTCCTGATGCCAACCTAGTGGTCCATGCAGGTCTTATGAACAAACACTCCACTTGATACCAGGGATTGAAAACCAACAAAAACCTAGACTAGTCAAGTTTAGACCCAGACTGGTTTCTCCTGTGACCAGCCCTAAATCTGAACAACATCTCTTAGCAGACTTTGTTCTAAGCTCAATGGTCTTTGCTACCTCAAACTGGAACCACTGAACCTATACCCCAGGCTGTTCAAATTAGCAGTGCTAGTTGCTTTAAACAATCAAACAGTAATTACTGTTAGCATTATAATATCATCTGTAGACTCCATCTGACAGAAGCTCAGAGAAGTGTAGATGTGTAAAATGAAATGGTCACTCCAAGTTTCTCTATTTTCTGTCTGAAATAGACTATACAGACAGAGGAGACTTTTTAGCACAGACAGGTGAATGTGTGACCTTAAGTAACACCACAGATCAATGGCAGGTCTGCCAGTAAAGGACAAGTCCCATTATTTCATATTACTGCTCTGTTCTCTAGATCACACTGTCAGTCAGAAAGATGTCCAAGTGAAACTGACCTTCATTTTACCAGGAGTTTATCAAAACTGACAATTTTTTTTCTGAAAAACATTTCTGTTTATATGAATCAGAATTTTGCATTAAAAAGCAATTAAAACAGTGAACTCCTCAGAATTTTAGTAATAAGATTCAAGCAGAATTTAAGCATTGTTGGGTCTTTTTCTGGCCTTCTGCATTAGCGACATTAATAATTTATAAAGGAGATTTATAACTCTCAAATTACGAATATAAGAATTAGAACATGGACAAATCCAGCTTCTCTCCCATTTTGTGCTAAGACTGTGCTTGATTTTTCAAAAACAGAGCTGGTATTTTACTGAATTGTTTTTACCATTTACTTGTCCTGTGAAAAGATTGCCAAATGTATAGCTAAATAAAATAGGTTTGCACACTGTGAATATACCGCTCACTGGTATGAAGTAAAAGAAACCTTAACAACTATACAATTTAGGTTTTGCAGAAATAGCATGAGGCTGCTTCTTGCAATTTAAAGCACTCCATGTCATCAACAAATAAACTCAAATGTCAACTCCCCATTGAGTTTTTACTTCTGATCAGAAACTTTTCAGCCAGTGACAATGCAATGTTTGCGTAGAGAGGATTCTATCAAGTTATCTAACTTGACTTCACCGAATGAAAGCATTCACAGTCAATTGAAAAGGACCTTAGCAGCAATTCTGGAGACAATCATCCCATAACTGGAATTCTGTTATATTTACAAATTCATTCAGATCTGTTTGCTTCAGAGTTGTTTTTTTTCCAGGAAAGTAAATCTGGACACCCAAAAGAGATCCCACTTTGTAAGGCAACTTTGCTACCTCCACAGCAAAGCTTTTCATCTGCTTTTCAGAAAAGTGCAGTATCTTCATAAACTGAAGGTAAAATAGTTACGGCTGTAGTAAGTGAAAAAAGCAGTTGTCAAGCTCGACGTGCCTGAGAGGTAAGCCTGCATTTGGGTACTCCTGTCATAGCTGTTCTCATTTGTACACCCCTGTATCTAACAAAATTTAACAAATGAAAAATCCAGATGCTAAAAAAGTTTGTTAAATGAATAATTACATAGTTTGGAATAATATAATTGTTGCACTAAGCAAGCTAAAGTATCTTCTGTATTTGCTATTTAAAAAAAACAAACATGATTCATATGAAAGGAATTTTTGGGTGCCTGATACAAGGCAAATCCTAAGGATATCCTTAGAAAAGATTCTACAAACTTGAATGGGGGTGAGGGGTTGTCTGTGCATTTTTCTGTACTAGCTTAGATCATGGATATGTGGACAAATTAACACCTATTGAGTCATGATGTCCTGACTTTCCAAAGGTGCAAACACATGGCAGAACTATTAGAATAGTTAAATCTCTACTTGAAAGCAGCAACTTTATTCCAAGGTGAACTTGGATGTAATTTTTCATAGATTTAAAACTTGTTTTTCAGTGAATAACCTGCCCATTTGTACCTAGCTATCATGAAAAATATGCCTCAAACTGTCTCCTTTCAGGAGTGTGTGGCCTAAACAGGAATATATTGAAATTCACCGTAACTTTTTCTGTATGAGACAAGGAGATTTTCTGCTTTCTTAACCTGGTTTCCTATGGAAACAAGATGTATGGAATCAGGCAGTCTGCTAACTCACCCTAATTTTTTTCAAGCATTTTTTATTTAATTCCAGTCACATTTGACTGAGGGGTAGAGTTCTCAAGGACATTAAATTCTCCCAGACAAATCTGTACTGAGGAGACAGACTGTACCAGCAGTCACCACTGATAGAAAGGCAGAGAGAACTCAGCAGTGTCGATTCTGCCTGCAGCTAGCCAGCTTGCGCACTCATACTGTCCAGACACTTAGCATACAAGTAAAGTACTGTGGTTGAACCAGCACACCTCACCTCCTTTGATATAGAGGGAAATGTAAGCACAAAGAGGTAAAGGTGTTTTTCTCATCATGTAAGATAACAATAGCAAAACCAGGAACACAGTCCAACCCTTCTGATATCCATTCCAGGACCTATCCATTGATCTGCTTGACTATTTGTCTTTAGCTGGTATGTTCTACTTAACCAAGCTGCCTTAAATCCATAACCAGCATTAACAATGCAAAGTGAGCCATAATATTTATGTCATTCTGATTTTCATCATCTGGATGTCATCTGTAATACAGATAAAGATTTTACAAAGTGTTCCAGTCATTTTGAACTGACCAGCATTTGTTTTATTGGGACATAGTCATTCTGACCTGCAAAGAGAAAGGAACGCATTCTTCAGGTCAAACTTCTCTTTCTGAACCAGTGCTGATAATTTCAGCTTGCCTTTTGTGGCTCTGTTTGCTAGGCGCTTCTGTTGATAGGCCTGGTTTGGATTAGAAGTTGCTAACATACTGCTAGGGCAGGGGACCGTCTACAGGACACTGCTCCAAATCAATCTAGCCTAGTCCAGCCCAATCCAATCCAATCACCGATTGTGTTTTCCAATTTACCATTCAAAATTCTAGCTGCCAACAGCTTTAGGTTAAATCAAATGTCCTCTGTCTGTAGGGCCCATGGTGAAAAACTTATGTAGCCCTGGACATGCTACAGGTTTTACAGTTTCACAGCTGAAATCCTTCAAGTTCCTTGACCCTACTGAAAAAGGATTTATTTTATTGTAATTCCCAAATGTTCATTTTTGTATGTGTGTTTTCCTATAGAATGTGTGTATTGCTTCCAGCAATGTGTTTTATATTACCTGGAAGAATAGAAATGCTCTAATGGGAGGAAACAATTTGATACTTATTGCCAGTGCAACACAAAGCAGAACTTCAAAATGACACCATGATTTCTCAAGCAAAGTCATCCCATTTATTTTGGAGCTTGGGGACCTCACTCTCGAATCCATTACAGTATTTTGTGCAATTACACTGGTAAAAACCCCACAAATTATGGAGTAAAAAGACAGACTCTCTTTCTGCTTGCCACAGACTAAGAAAGCTACACGGCCTTTGATTTATACCTACCGTAGACAGCATCTACAGAAAGTAATTCTCCTTTGCTTGTAATGAGTTCATCTTTTCTCTTTAGGGCACACATTGGACACGACTTCCTTGGCATAAGTTCAGTCTCTTTTCCAAGGAGCATCCAATGAAGATACTTACTGATAAAGAATTTCATTCAGAGTTCAAGAGGTAGCCTGGACTAGGCAAACATCTGCTGGGAAATTAAACTAAAAAAAAAACCACTCTCTCACCTTTCTAATGCACTGACCTTGTCTCCTTTTTTATTTTGCCACAAGAAGTGTATTTGATCAATGGCCCTCACCTTGACAGTGAAGTCTGCAGTGAGAGGCCCAGATATTCTCAGTATCTCCTTGTCAGGAAACTTCTGGAAATCGATGCTAGAATTGTCCATGAGGAAGGAGCCTGTGGAGCTGAGGCTGTTTTCACCCTTCACACCTTGGAGAGTCTTGGTTTCCAAATCTGACAAATCCAAACAAATTAACAGGGAACTAGAGCATTATAATTTTAAGTAACAGTAAGTAAGAGTGGAAAAATAATGGGGGAGATGTAGATTTGCCTCCTAAATTAGAAATAATTAAACTCTTTTGTTCTTTTCCACAGTTTATTCATATTCCCTTATGTTCCTTCTCTTCTTTCTCTTCCCTCCCCCTTTTGGACTTGTTCAACCTTCAGATTTCTAGGTCTGTGTTCACTTTCTCACCCATGGGACATGCTTTTACTCTCTCCCAGACATATTAATCCATTCCAAGTTGGGCATATTTACTCTCATTTAACTCACTCTCAGTAAGTCACACTTCTATGCGGCGCATGACTCAGACCTTCCCCCATGAGTGCTGGCTTTGTTAGTTGCTGTTCCCATTCTTAGTTCAAAGATGGGTCACTAAGCACATGCTGCAATGACAGGTGATTAGCTGAAAGTGGGATGTCCAGGAAAGAAAGATCAGTATGACAGCAATCCTGCCTTCTCTCCACAGGTGGTCTGAACCATTTCAACTAAGTAAGAAATGAAAGGGGAGTGTCAAACTCTCCTGAGCTCTCTCTTTGGTTCTCAGTATGTTCTACAGACCCAAAGTGGGCAATTAAACAAGGTACAGTTTTGCAGTGACACAATCTTTATTGCTGATTATTAAATCATATTAACCATATTAAATTATGTATTGAATGGAAATCAAATATCAAAAAGCAGACCCATTACGTCATCCAGTTAGTATTCCTGCCAGATCTAGACTATGCCTTACAGTATATTTACCAGTAAGCTGTTTCATGTGATTATTTCAAAGTAAGAATGCATTTCATCATGAAGGATTACAAAGTTGTTCACAAATGTATTTGTGAAATTATATACAATTTCTTCTCCCACACAGAAAGGCAACTAAGAGAAAACCTGAATGGGGATGGGGACGTATTATTATTCTATGCCAGTATCATATTTTCAGAGAGGGAAAATGGGAGAAATGATTTTATTAGCATGCATTAAGTTTTTAATTTGGAAAAAAGAGATAATTATAGCAATTAGACTGCTTCCCAGGATGGGTCATGGGAATTAATTCAAGAAGGAAGGTGCTGAAGCAGTAGCAGAAGCACTGAGAATTTGTTCTGCATTAATGAATTGCTCAGTTTTCAGTGAGACTAGTCTCCTCCTTTGTGATGGACTTGGCCATATAGTTATTTCTGCATGGAACTGCATGCATCAAGTATAAAGATGTTTTTAAGACTTCTGTATATGTAGTCAGCCTCCTATTGACTTCTACCACAGCCAAAGTTCACAGGGTAAAATACTCCTCCTTCCAAACTGATTGTAGCTCATACATGTATATAAGCTTTTGATGGGTGAACAAAAAGATTCATGGAGAATCTGAAATAAGAAAGAGATGTACTTGGATTTACTCATGTTTACATAGTGCAGTTAATCTAAATCCCAATCAGTGAATCTGGCAGACCTTGCTGATTTAATTATTTTTTTGTTCTGAAACATGATATTGTCTGACTGAAGACAGCTTCAGAACAGCCTCTCTTGCTAAAAACTCATTTCTCCCTAAGCAGAGTCATAGCTCAATTTCACTGCAAAAATAATAAAAATATGAAAATGTTTGCTACCTTGGAAAGGAACATGTATACTGTGAGAGAAAGCAGGAGAGAAGGGAAGAGTTCAAATCAGGCAAAGAAATAACAACCCTACCGGAGCAGCTCAGGAATACCCAAAGGGCCACTTAAAACTGAAGTATGGAAAGTATTTGAACTTAAAAGAAAACATTATAACTTTTTCTCAGTTTCCAACCTATAATTTGATCATCATTTTTCACAGGTTTTCTATACCTAAGCAACTATAAAAAGGTTACGACCTGCCCACTGATTTCTTCAACATAAGCAGTGGACTACAGAACAGGATTCATAATCCACCCTTTATTTTGCCATTCAATATAAGTACGTTGGGAAAAGAAGTCTGGAGAGAATGATTTTGTGTTTCTCCTCTTTGCTGAACTAACGATTGTATTTATATTGACAAACACAGGGGACTGTAATTGAATCTCTGCTGCAGGAAAGTTGCATTACCTTTTGGAAACGGAGGAGGGGAGGCCTACTTATTTTACAATAATTTGTGCTTCTGACAGTTTATGCAGGCAGTACTGTCTGGAATCACTTGCTTGTATTTTTCTAACGGTAAATCCAGTTTGCCAGCATTCTTCTGTTCAATGCTGCTGATGAATAAAGGAGCAGCTTGTGATAGTGACTGCACTGGCAGGTAGGAGGGAAGGATGTAAAGAGCCTTCTATTCAAGAAAGAAATGAGTTTGCCTACAGCGCTCTCTGCATATTCTCAAACGCAGAGACTGTTCTCCCAGACAGGCTGCTGGGATGCATAGCTCCTTCTCAGGTGAAGCAGGGAAGAAGTGTTATAGCCAGCAAGTGATGGTTAGCAAAATCAACGGGCTTAACTCCCTGGAGCTTTATCACTCCAAAAGAGCATGGCTTGACATGTGCCTGCTCCTTCTGTATTTCTCACTGTGATGTGTGTGCATGTATGTGTTTGTGTATATCTATAGGAGTGAGAGAGATTACTGTAACAGAAATGTGTTAAAGTTACGAGCAGCCTGGTGGTTAAGCTCAGCTGTAGGGAAGCTTATACTTTACTGTCCTGAATATTTCTTCACTCAGTGGGATATATTTTATTAATTTTAAACAAAAGCACTTGGCACCAAGTGAGCCAACCAAAGGATAAACAAACAGAAATGTCTGAAAAATTATGGAGGGGCAAAGGATTCTGCAACACTGGCCAAGCTCTGTTCTGAAACGAGCATGTACCACTGATGTAATGGGGGCTGATGAGAGCTTTGGAGGGCAGCATTCATCCCATGTGTTGAAATCAGTGATCTTAGAGATGGAAACCAGACACCACACTGTAAACAGAGCACTGCGGGTTAGCAAGACTTCCTTAAACAAGTGTACACAAGCTTTTTCTACTTACATAAATGATCGGGTCCTTTGAGCACAAGACGAACATGCCTGCTTCCATATGGAATAGCAACCACTGTATCATCCACTGGGGGAAAGGTAAAAATGCATGGAGTCAACAAGCAAAGAAATTCCCATTTCTTTTCGAATAAGCAGTGAAATAAGTGTTCACAAAAAAGTCAAAGAAAAGCTTCTGGAACTATTAAAAAATCCCATTTGAGTTATGAGAGAACTTTAAAAGTCTTCTTAAAAAGAACTCTGTTGTTAAACTTGGTTAAGAACCCTCTTCTTAAAAGAACCCAAACCTGTTGATTTTTTTTATTCTCAGCTCCTTCTCAGCCATTTCTGGATTTAAAGAGTAACTGGTAACTTTCTATTTTACCATCGCTCCTATTAAAACCCTTCCAAATTATCTCAATTGGTATGTTTTTTCTGAAGTAGAGAGGCATAAACCTATTTTGATGTTTAACCAGAACTACCCATTTCTTTAACTGACCATTTCCCATCTGACCCCTAAAGCTTCCCCACATCCCTGCCCAAGTTATGTGATGATCTCCGGCTGCCCTCAGGGATGCATTCCTATTCACACCTTATATTAGAATGACCTTGGCTAGAAGTGCTATAAATCTGTTTCCTGTTCCACATTATTGACAAAAAGCCTTTGGCAAAACAGGGGCCCATCACACTGTCACATGTCTTAGAGTAGGTATTAGAGTAGGATCTTGCACAAGCGATGTTCTTGGGAGTTTGATGAGCTGGAGCTAAACTGAGAATGTGAGTTAACATGTAGTTCACATGCTGCTGCAAAAGTTAGTTAGATAAGCACTTCCAAAGAGCCAGCAACCTCAATAATGTCCTAAAGTGAGACAGGAAGGAAAGGTGAGAAATGACACTAGAAAACACTCCGAACTCTACATCTGGTTAAAGGAGGTGATGTCCAAGGAACGTCGACCTGCATTAACCAGGGCATTGACCTGTGTCAACCTTTCCCTGTCCTTTCTGCCTCCTTCTCCTATACCTACAAGTTGGGAGAGAAAAAACATGTAAGCTAAACAGTTTTTGGGGACAGGTGGTAGACATGAAAGGAATGAAGCCTCTTTCACTATTTATTCACTATTTATTTCATTAGAACTGTGCTCATATTTCTGTCATGCAATTCCTGCTAAAAAGAGCTATGGCTCTGAATTCAAAACAATACATTACTTTGCAAGGTAAAACTAACTCAGCACTAAAAGCATACTATCTTTCATCCAGAGATACAGACTGTGACCACAACTTTCTGAACAGAGTTCAGGTAAAAGTGGGAAAAGTATTCCAACCTAGCTAAATCAGTTAAAATAGTTAATAATGCTGACATTGTAGTGGACATAATACTTCTGATTCAGCACCCCATTGCAATGACTGGGAGAATGGGTCGTTCCATTCTCTATTTCTAAACTACAGCATCTACAAACTTATCTACCATATGACAATGCATCAAAATGACTTTCTACAAAGGAAATGTTGTTGCTTCATAGATGCATTAAAAATGTAGGCTGGAAAGAAGGTAATGTTAGAAGATGGAAAGAAGTTATTTTTAAAATAAATGCGTGTTCTTGAAAGTCAGTGCATAGACGTTGCAAAAACAAAAGTCTCCGCTTATTCACAAGGCCTGTAAAGCAAAAGTAGGGGATAGCCTCTCCGGTTAGATAGTAGCATGCTCAACTCCTCCTAGCCTTCCTTTTCTATTAGAAAAAATGTTTATGTATCTATATTACAGTAGCTCAATCATAATCCTTTGCTGAACAGAATTGGTACTTGTCACATTTTGTGCAATGGTTGCGGAGTTTGCTTTTAAGCTAGGTTAGAGTTTCACAATTCAGTAAGTAGACAGAGTCATGCTACTGTCTAGACTTGTAATACCTGTACTGTATTTACAATATTTTCTATCTAGCCATCCAATGAATGGTTTATAAATCGTGTCCAGTGCAGGTAAAATTCACTCACACTACAAAATTGTGGCCTTTTTCAGCATGGTATAGCTTTCATGGGATGTGTGAAAGTCTGAGCACAAGATACAATTTTGTTTTGCTATTGCTTGGAAAGTAAGAAAAAAGTTCACTTACTTACTACAGAAACTATCTACTAGTTTCTACATCATAGTCATTTTAAGACTGTCAGGGCTAGGATAAAGATCAGGGAGTTGCCCTGCTGGTGTCCTAGAAGGTCTTGTAGCAGCTTGTACAAATGTGTTTGTGTTCAAGAGTGGCAGAAGAAAGTTGAAGGTACAATTATGTTGAAGAGTGAAGAGAGGCAATAGAAAGAGAGGGAAACCTACAAGATGTAAAATAGGGACTTCCTTCAAACAAGTTTATTCTTCCAAACATATAGTATCTTAAATTCATGAATGAATTTTTTAATTTTAATTAATTTTTTAATTTTAAATGCAGTCATGAACCATAGGAATTTCTGACACTCTTTTACTGGAGAGCTTTATGAACTGAAATTTCCATACTTTTGTAGCCTCTTAATAGCTCAAAAGGGAAGGGGCAAATGCAGCCAGTCTGATAAACTGCCTAGTGCCAGAGGAGTTGCTTGGAGGTAATGCCTATGTTTGTGACCAGGCTCTTCTGAACCTGATCTCCATTTTCAAAATTTGATATGGTGCATTTCCTCAAGCTATCCAGGAATTTAGGTGTCTCCTGAGACTTCTGAAACAATGTGATTGAATTACATTCAATACACATTCTGCTCATACATGTCTCTGGTATCATTTATACTAACAGACACAAACATCTTCCATTGCTATACAGAATTCAGATTTTCTGTTGGAAAAGCAAATATTCGAGTCCATTACAGCATTCATTAAACATTGATATTCTAATATCAGTTTCTTTGTTATCATTCTGACAGTTAATATTCGAGACACACAGTAAGATAAATAATTCTAATCCATTTTGGGGGACAAAATCCATGATTATGACATAATATTTTTCCTGTATGTATGACATTTATTGGAGTGAGTCTGAGAAAACAATAACTTCACATTTTCAAAAAGTGTTAATACTCCTTTTACAAATCTTATTTAAAATAATCCCTAGACCTCCCCATGTCTTTATTACACTTGACTGCCTTGGATGTCTCTCAGTTAGGAGCTCTGTGCTGGATAGTTGACAACCCACTGGTATGTCACAGAGCGATTTGAAAATCATACAGTTTAAAGATTATGTAAGCTTATATATCATACATTCTTTGCATGTCTCTCCTGCTCCAGATTAATTCTAGGACTATATTTCACCTGATCTTGTCGTTGCTCTCTATTTGAAATCTTTTAGTGTACTTCATGTGAAATGCAAAGCTCAGTGGGATTTATGCTTATCACAGTGCTTCCTGCTTTCACAAAGCAGAGGTAGTAAGAGCTGAAGGACAATTTCCTGAGGCTAGCAGTGAAAAGACTGAAGAGTTTTTCCTGTGAAGAGGCACTCAGAAGTTGGAACAGGAATATTTTGTCACAACTTCCTCAGACAAACAATAGGCAGAGACGCAAAGCAAGCAGCAGCCCCCTGGGGTGGTCTGAAGAAAAGGTGCAAAGTGGTTCACAGGCAGTTGTTTTTCTCCAGAGAAGATGCATAGAGAGGGAGGGGAGGGAGTCCCAGATAACTGGGAGGACAGCGGACCAAGACTGTGGAAAAGATGAAAGCACCTAGCCGAAGTTTGTATGTCAGGTACTTGTATCAGAGAGAGCAATTTCTTCTGGTTCTGGATTCTGATGCAATGTCTATACAGTCCAACCATCAATTCCCATGATGAAAAACTGAGTTGCTTCTATTTACCCATTACTATTGATATTAAACTGAAATCAGGAACTGCATCTATTTTGGCATCAATGGCAAGAGCAATCAGACAGATATCTATCAGATAGGTATCTTCAGGATAGCAATTTCTATCATTTGCTTTTACAGTAATCTATTCAGACATAAATCATTCACTAGTAGATGTCATATTCCCTTTTAGAGAGATACTAGCAGCCTTAACTTTGCATAAAGTGGTCAGCAGAATTCATCCACCGCTTTAACAGAGCAGTTCTCTAAGTATTTGGTGAATACAAAGAAGCCAGGTTAAATTAATCTCTGCAGTCCATCTACATTCTTTCTAAATAGAGGTATTATTAAAAAAAAATCACTTTATGAAAAGTCAGAAAGACTGACCTACCCAAGCTCAGGACTAAGAGCAAAGGATATTTCTGGAAGGAAGTCTTTTGTACCACTATTTTAAATTTTTAATAGAAAATAGAGCATAGACACAGGTGTTTCCTTTTTCACAAAACGTAAGAGAGAATTCAAGGACACATTGCCTCCTGCCCTGCCGTGCTTCCATTTCTGAGGCCTCCGGGAGATGTATACTATCCCTATAAACACTGAGGAAGCTGTTTCTGTGGCAAGCGCTAACTGTTTAAAAGCTCTGTGAATTTCTTTCTAGTATTGTCCTTCTCCTACATCTCTGCATGGTGTAAACAGCAGAGAGAAGGGAACTGGATATGAGCACCAAGGAAAAATGAATTCAATATGATGAGCTCAACACTATGTCTGGGCTGGTTTTGAGATAATAAACAACTTCCAGAAAGTTTTGGGACAGCACTGCAATAAAGGTCACTGCCTGGTTCCCCTAGCACAGTACTAAAAATCGAATGCTCTGCTGTGTTAGGGAAATAAAAATCCCAGACCCACAGAAAACTTCTGTTCATGACAAGTCACTGCATATGTTCATTCTGATTTTTCTTATGTTATATAGCAGTATAGCTCACATACACTTTTATTATCTCCTTCATACTGAGGAAGAATTAGACACTATTATTAATGAAAAGAGATTCTTTTAAAGAGATCATCTGGAATTAAGCTATTGACTTGCTAAATGTAGTACAGTCATCTGAGGAACTAAATCAGGTTCCTGATCACAGAAATGTTTATGTAGCTACATTTACAGTGGCAAAAAAGCAAGATGTTAAGAGACAGACCAAAATATTAACATGACATATACTTAAGTTGTGCTGAGGAGGATAAGGCAGAAAATAAACACAGGGTGGATTTTTCAAAACTCTTCAGCATTTTAATCCCTCATAGGTAGTACATATGTTTGCAAGTGAACCCTCATAAAATATGCACACTAATTCACATGTGAATGTGAAGCAATGATGGCATTACATTTGTGAAAAGTCAATTTGAAGAAGCATACATTTTTACTATAATCAAAATTCATTCTGTGTTGCATAACAAAATGTATTTCTAAAGCTGGAGAAAGATATACTGCCAAATGACTTATAAAGAATGCTTATAAAATTTGATTATCATCATCAGTTCTGTAAAACAACTATTTGCAAGCAAATGTGTCTGAACAATTTGCTCTCTAACATTCTTTTCACATTTGTCTCCCTCTAAGACTATGCTTTCTGCAATCTGCTCTTCTGTCTATATTCTTTATTCTATATTTAATAGTAAACCACTGGGAGTAAGAACTGCATTTTAGTACCATATTAGTACTGTGCCTAACATATTAGTGCCTTGATCCTCAGTAGAAAAGAGAGGAATAACATTTTACCACAATAGAACTGAAAAACAATAAATTATTCCTACAGGAAAAGACATCTGCCAAAAAAATTCACAAATAATATCAAGTCTCAAGCAGCCTGGAGGTTTCTGAATCTGTTCATGAACATTGGAGCTATGGTAACAGTGAGGTGAAATTCCATTCCCAATCTTTGTGAATTATTTCCTGTGCTCTGTAACATGCATGTCTGCCTCAGTAGTGAAACTCATATGAGGATTATTCCTTTCCTTCCTCCCTACAGAAGAGGATCTTCCTTCTTCCTCTTTGACAAGAGAGAGAGGACTCTGTAAAAAGCACCTCTCTGCCCCTCACAGAAACTGAATGTTGTCTAGATATAAATCCACAAGCGTACACACACACTCCTCAGCAGATACCACACTGTCATTAGAAACTTTTAGGTCATGTACCATTTGCCATTGAAAAGATGCTCAAAAATGGTAGATCTTGTGTGATTAAATTCTACTGCAACTGAGTAGAGCTGGGGGCAGGTTTGTAGGGTAACACGCATGGTTCCTTAGGTATGTCTACACAAGGGTGTGGACCCACAGACTTTTGCCCATCCTTCAGACTGGCCAGACATGCCCTATTTCGATTCCAAAACTGTCATAGCTCCACCCATGGTGCTGCAACCCGGCTAACAAGTCTACCTCAGAGTAAGGCTAAACTAACCCAGTCACTGTGCCACAACGATGTTACTGTACAGCTTTCAGGTTGAAACTGACTTAAAACTTGCTCAGGGAGTGTGCCAGAAAGCACACATCTGTCTGTAGTTACCATGTAGGAATGACCTGGAGGTCAGGACTGAGTCACCAAGCTGAGAGTGCAATCAGCTCAGCACCTAGTGCCACCGCAGGCACAGCTCTGGGAAGGAGCACTGTGCCAGGACAGTGCCAAAATTCCTCCCAATTGCTCCTCTGTGCGCTGGGGGCAGCATAAAAACTACTCAGTTTTCAGTGCAGCATGGATTGGATCATACGCCTAGCTAGCTAACCTAGCCTGAGTAGCATAGGTACAGTCAATGCTCTTCTCATCTCCCAGCTCTTCCCAACTGGCCAGTTAGCTCAAAGTGGGGGGATATACTGGGTGACAACACCCTGCGTTTCTCTGTCTGCCCTCAAAGCCAGAGACATAGTCTGTGCAAGCCTGATTTAACCTAAAAGGGAAGAAACGATGGGAGGATTCACTTGACTGTATTTGTTCAACTGACTGCACGAGAAAGAATGGGAAGAAATCTACCTGACAAGAAATGAAATATTGTGCTAAGAGGGGAAGATGGCACTTTACCCACCAACGGCCCTGTGATATCATAATCTCTATCAGTTACAAGTGCTACCCCTCCACGATGGAAAATGGACAGCTTACGTTTACTTGCTGAGAGCTGGGACTTATACTGGCCTCGAACGAGCCGGCAGGTGGACCCATCGCCATTGCAGACCCCACAATTATCTTCTTTGACAGTGCTTCCCAGCTGGCGGTCACAGCCAACAATCTGGCAAGAAAGAAAGATGTGCAGTTCAACATGAGCACCTACTGAATAACTGCTTGAACCATCTCTGCAACTAATTACTGCCAAATTTCTCTCACATCATCTCTAGAGGGCCATAAAGCATGTTAGCAATGAAAGAGGCTGAATAAATCTGGCTGGGAATTTGAACTGAATTTAGACTTGAGATAGTGAGCAGGTTAGTACTCAATGGCTTTTGCAGTCCACAGAAAGAAAAGAGTATTGTTGGAGGGTTTTTTTTTTTGGGCTATTGTGAATATTTCTTGATCAGAGTCCTACGAGAAATTATACTTCGAGTTTCACAAAAAAAATGCCTGAAATAGATAGGAAGACAGACAGTCAGGCATCAGACAGATAAAAGCAAAGAGCAGTACAGACAGACAAGGAATACGGCTGTGATCTCAGGAAAGTCTTACCTACCAGGGACTTGGGAAACCCATGTGGTTTTAATTACGTTTGACAATAATCCCACCCCACACAATCAAAGCCTGTGTTCAGATATTGTTAAAGGTCTGATAAAGAAGGAGGAAATGTTTAAAACAAAAAACCTGAGAGTCAGGAGTGCAATTCCATGCTCTGAAACTGGCTTTATGCTTATGGGCAATTTTTTTTGTTCAAAATGTTAAAAATTGAATATAAACTTGAATTTTAAGTTCACAAACAACCTATAGTTGCCAGGAGAATCAATGGAATATAAATTTATTCAGTACAGTACTAATATAGGCCTTTTCTTTGAACTTTGAATTCTGGACCCAAGTTATGAATTTTATACACAAATAATTTAAACACAAGAAATTAAGCAAGTCCAATCAGTGTTATAATTATCTTTATGCATGTTAGAAAATGAAAGGCTTTCTAGCATTCTGGCTTGCAAAGCAAGCAGTGAAAAAAAGATTTGTGTATAAATTCTGCTTCTAAAGAGTTTGTGCTAGGACTCTTAGCCAAGTACAGAGTACATACAAACATAGAGAATTTTGAATAAAGTGCTTATTTCAGCTCTAAATTTTCCTGAATCTGTGAGCTTAAATTAAAATCACAGAGATGAGTCTTAAAAAGTGATACAGCACATAGGGCAGGATGAAAGTACTTATCAACCAGGCTCATAAAAGCTGGATGTGTGACTTGAACACTTAAACAAACTTTTGGACTTGTATGTCTTCTATGTGCAAATATTTATGTACATAATTTCAGACTTCTGATAGGGCAAGATGTACTTATGGTTTGACAATTCCTCTGTATTTTCCTGTGAAAATGTAGGCATTGATTAATACTCTTTATTTACTTGTAGCAGTTTAATTCCCATTACCAACACTACTATTTTATTAGTGACATAATAACAGTTATTTGGTTATCTCTAATATTGATATCATAGCTAATTTAATTTAAAACAGAATAGGTTAGACTCAGGTTTGATGAAAGCTGTCACCAAATTTCTTTGACTTCACCCATTTCTGCTAGGTCAGATCTGGATCAGTCTCATAGGCTTCTCCAACATTTTGCAATGACTCCATGAGAACTAATGAAGGCTACGGAGTAATATTTCACCCAAAATGATAAATTTCCCTAAAAATGTGGTCATGGCAAGACTGCAAGAGACATTTCATCACATTAGAGCCACCAAGACAAATAATGGTTAAATAACTGAATGAAAAAGTGAAGATTATCTTGACTATGACTACTCCATAGAGAGCTCCCAAGTAAAGATTTATGAATCCTGTCAGTGGTACCATATTAAATTTAGATCCGTGTTATTTCTGAATAAGAACATCCATACAGGGGCTTAACTAGCTTCAATATAAGCAGACTGATTTGCTTTAACTTTAGAGAATGTCTCTGTGTAGACAAGATCTAAAAGAATCCCATGCTTGATCTGAAAACTGCGTGATACAATGACTACAAATCAGATGAATCCATGTCATGTGCATTACAGCTCACAAGCACATATGATGAAAAGGATCCTGACAGACTCCTGATGTCAGAGAAAGGATTGGAATTCCTTTCTGCGCATAACATAATCTCTATTCATTCAAAGGTTCACTTTATAATGGAATGGAAAACTGCATACATTCACCTCTTTTGGAAAGAACATGTGAACTCCTCACATGTGAAAAGGCTGGACTTGAAATCCAGGTATGAGCCAACCAATTTCAAAATCAGCCTTTACTACTTTAAAGTCTTTCTAACCATGTGAATCATCAGCTTTCATATTGCCATGGGCTCCACTCTGATTAAAGTCAATTTTTAAATTGAGCAATCTTGGGCTAGGTCACAACTTGTAGAGAAAACTGGCAAGAAAATTTCAGGTGTGAAAGGAAGCTATATTGAGACTCACTGCTGTTTTTGAGAAGGATAGCTATTGCCTGTACATGGCATAAAAAACTGGAGACAAAAAAAATGGAGACCGCTCATGAACAGTTAAAATTATATGGTACTGTATACAGTACAGTTATACGGTACTGTATACAGTACCATATATGTGTTTTAAATTTACTGGTCTGCTTAAATTCTCTTATGAATTGAACTGAACTAATGGCTGAAATAAATTTTCCCAAACTCACTTCAAAACTTCTCCACTGTTTCATCTTTTACTCCTTCGGAAAACCCTGGAAAAACAGCTAAGTCTATCTGTGTGTTACACAGCTGTTGTTTCCATCTTCCATCTCTCATGTCGGTAGTGTTTGCAGTAGAGCCGCTGATGCCTTAAAATGAAAAACACTCCTCAAAATCTATTATATTACTTTTTAGTAGCTTTTACATGAAAGCAGTTAGGCTCTTATGAAAGCAAAAGGTCAGACAAGGAAATATTAAAGGGCTCTTGAAAAAAATCACAGTTCATCAGCAGAATAATCATTCTTCTCTCCATGAGCAGAAGAAACTTAGGTTTGGTTGAATTGGGATGAGAATATGTGATTTCCATAACATTATTTTCACTTTCTTACAAGGTTGCAGAAAATGCACTATAAAAAAAGGTACGGTTCAGAACAGTTTTCCAAGTATTTTCCACACTTGTATCACTATCCCTGCAGAAATCTACAGAGAGTTAACAAGGAATACAGAATTCTCTCTTTAAGCATCCACCCATAAAATATACAAAACCTCGAGAGGAATTTTTGGAATGGCAGTTAGCAGGGGATGACCAAGATGCAACACACAGGAAAAGGAGGCTTAGGCTGCAGAGATAAAATAGCCTGCTGCAACACTGACCTATGGACATCTTGATCTGACTAGGGCTGGCTGAGGACTCATCATCAAAATAAACACTGAGGAAGATACTGTTGGACCAGACTGTTAAGGAAAGGAGTGAATAGGGGCACTAATCTATAACTCAGAACAGTGGTTCAGTGGACAGAGTTTGACATTAACATTTGTGAATCAAAGGTCTGGAGAATATTTCACTCTCTGAAAAGCTTTGAAATGTCAACTTTTCATCTCAGTTTGAAACTAGAAACAATGTTGAAATTTTGGAGTTTCTACGAGATAGAATCTTCCTTTTTTAGTGCATTCTAGGCTTCTTCTCAATATATCCTGGGGCGTTTAGGCAGATGAAATCTTTTTCAGTTCATAAAGGGCTGGGAAGAAAGCCCCCACCAGGAACAAAAATTAATCGTTGAGACAGGTTGTGCCTGGAAATGATCTGAAGTAAGCAGTTTTCATATGCATTTCTAGTATACAGTAAGCTCCCTTTGCTTAAAGCAGGGTAATGAAGCACAGATTTTCCACACTGAAATCCTTGGAGTTTCAAATTGCTGAAGCGTGTTCAGAGACTTGAGCTGCAGACAGTACAAAATGTCAGAAGTGGCTCCATTCAGTTCCCTGACAGTTTAAACCAAACCTCATTAAAATCAAGAACATGTACTTATATCTTCAAAAGGCTTTGGATGAAGCTCCTACATACTTTTAAAGGTATTCTTACGAAGTTCATTGCTATAGTAGTTAAATATCTTATAGCAGTAGAGGTAAATCATGCAGAGCTGTGAGATCTCTCAGGCTTTGTACAGTATATGGAAGATGTCAGCCATGCAGCACCAAAATGAGGAAATCATCAGTTAGGGCAGTATCAGCTCCCTGCCCAGTTCTTTCCCATCTCACCCTGTAACAGTGTTCATCCTTAACTGGGCTTCCTTTTTATGCTCCTTATAGGCTTAGTGAAGAAAATGTTAGCAACAAAAAGCCAGAATAATAACAGCTAATCCCTAGCTGGCCAAGCCTGTATTGTTTTCTGGCATGAGATACAACGGTTCTGCTCAGAGGTAAAGATTCCATATTACATTTTAGGCTGAAGTCCCACACTTCATGCTGAGTTTCATCCTCCTCCACTCTCAGTTTTTCTCCATTAACATGAAGTGAGTTGGCAAAACAGAAAAATAGGGATATTCCTGACACTGAGATACATACATAAAAATACTTTTTACAAGATGCTGCAAGAAGGAAAGTCATAGAGTTAGCAGAACAACTGCTTATGTATAGTTTAAAGGTATCAGGCTGAAAGTCCATCAGCAGGAGTTGGAGCTAACAAAGTGCATGCATGAATGTTATGCATGTATGCAGTCCCCTTGTGGACTTGAACTCTGGCTCAGTTTAGCAGATTTTTCCAGAAATAAAACTGGACCAGCAATGACAGGTTCTGCTTCAGCCCTGCTTGCCTGGAAATGCCCTGAAGTAAGAAGTTTTCATAATCATTTCTATTCAGTATTAAGAAACCCTGGGCAGGAAATAATGTAATAAAGCAAGCTTGCAAATTTAGCCAATTATAAATAAATCTCTCTATTTTTCAAAGGTCATGTCTGCAGTTCAGATACAAATAGTTCTGAGAACCCGAGAAAAACAAAGTCACCCTTCAGATGGATGCTAATGTGGGGCTCAATCTGGGACTTAAGTAGATTGTCAGTGCTCAGCTGAAGCAAGTTTTGGATCCAAGCCCTGTTTCAGCTGGGTCCAAAATTATGTTTTACAATCAGGATGAAGAGCTGCTGTGCCCTTTAAATTACTGTGGAGAGAACAAGCCATACAGCAAACTGGAATCTGGCTGGTGTCTCTGCTACAGGGACTTGCAGCCCCTGGTAGACAGTATCCACCATTCAGTTCACTGACATTTTACACTGACAGCTGCAGCCTCAGCATTTATCTAGCACAGCCTGACTGCAGACCTAACATTATCCTGTCCTGTGCAACACCAAGCACCAGGTGTGATCCTCCTACATCCCTGGGAATTTAAGTGCAGCTCCATGACAAACAGCAACTAAAATTGAAGACTGTAAGATCATTTTTACAATGGCTAGGTGATTTGTAGCAATGCTGGTAAAAACAGGTGCAGCGACACATGCAATTAATGTACTCAGCACTGGAGTCAAGCACAACTTGCAACTGTTCAGGAAGTGTAAACAGACTTTAGTCACTGAACAGTAGCCAAATTGTTAATACTAACTACTTACTTCAGTGACTTTGAGCCACCATCCAACATGCTAAGCATGTGGCTGGCCATCTCTGTAATTAAATGTTGTCTGCTGCATTATCTGTCACTGATCTCCTTCAACTGATTTGCAGAACCTGTTTCATATCTGCCTCCAGCAGTCTAAGATTCGAGGCTTAGCCAGGCTTCTCTACTATTAAGATTTTTAAACCCAGACCACAGCCCCTCTGGAGCCTCAGCCTACCAGCAAGCCTGATACAATATCCTGAGTCAACGCTTCAGCCAAAACCTTAGACACAAACAGCAAACACCTAGCAGCAGATGAATTCAATAGGAATTCCTATTTCTTGTGCTTCCCTCAGGGAAAAGAATAAACGTAACCTCATTTTGTAATCACCCTTGATTTAAAAAGAGGTAATTAAATTAATTTAAAAGCTGCAACTTCTAAATGAGGATTTATAGATACATCAAAATCCTGGATGCAGGAAAAAGGCAACTCCCATCCTTATAGGCAAATTTCATTAGAAGCAATCTTCCTAAATAATAACCAATGAGTTGGCCCACATAAGAGAGTCCACAGATCTGGAAACAAAGCTGTATCTAGTTCATCCTCTGATGATACAGAAATCCAGAGGCTGCCGTTCTGTAAGAAGCAATATATAAACAGAATTCAGTTCCAACAGTTTGTAGACATAAGACAAGAGGAAATCTGCCACAGAATAAGAGAGTTTTTTGTGATTTTTCATCTTCCCTTATCTATTTAATTCATACTTTTCTTTATTTTGCTGGCATTTGGTTCATGTGCCTATATTCTGGAAGAGTAAGAATGAGTTTCTGCTTTGTTCCTTCATGCTTGTGCTACCATTGCTGAATGAGAACAGAAAATCTTAACTTTTCTAGGCAGTGCTCTATAGCAGGTTATTATTGAAATAGTTGATTTTCTCCAGGAGAGTCCCATATATCTTCTGGACAGACAACTTATTCTGCTTTTCCAGGGGAAATTTTTGCAAAATTTTGCAAAAGTGTGTGAAAATACTCCAACAAAAGATCATTGCAAAGGCCAGGATAAGACAAAACTCACCAAGGCAACTCTCCTTCAGCATTCTCAGAACAATATGCTTGAGAAACTGAAAGAAAATTCTGTGAAGTCTGCCCTCTGTATCCACTCTCTTTTCCTAGCCTGTGAAGCACCAGATTGTAACAGCCTTTAATTTCCCCTCATGACACATTACATTTGACTATGATCCTTTGTCAGTTCTGGTGACTTCTTGGCATACTTGATCTCACCACACAGACTTCTCTTCTGCTCTATATACAAACTTCCTACTCGCAGACAGGCCTCTTTTGCTGATTGGAGCCAGTCCTCTAACAGCCTGGATAATGGTGATCCTTAACACTTAAGAGAGATGAAGTTCCCTGAGCCACTGATGAAACTCCTTGGCCAACATTCGCTTAGAAATATGGTATTCCAAACTACCCTCCAGGGAGTAAGAAAATGAGTGCGCATGGGGTCTACAAGAAGATAGCGGGATGAGAGAGGAAATGACTTAAAATGACTACGGCTCCCATCCTAAAACCTCACAGTAAATGGAAACCTTGCTATGATCTTCAGTGTGAACCACAGGTCTGTTTCTGTGAGGACTCTCAAAACTGCCACCCAGCACAGACATCTTGACATATTCACATAGCGCTAAACCCTTTGAGCCACTCCACAATCTGACAGCATTCTTTACACACCTCAGGTTTTTCGTTTCAGTAAGGAGACACATGGACTCAGCTGACTTCCTGATAACCACAGCAGAACAGTTTAGGGCCAGTAACTCTCCAGAGTCTCCAAATCATACTTTTTAATTTCTTTTTTGCTAAACACACAAATCAAAATGTGCTTCCCCCAGCAAAGTGAGGCACTCACTGTGCTGCTGGCATTCACCAATGACACTACCCACAGCAGACAGGATGTCTACTTGGGAGTAACAGCAGATACTGCTTCTGCTGAAAGACCAGAACATGTTGTCTCCACAGTGATGCCAATCTCCACTGGACCATAAAATAGAAAACTGATAGCTCAGGGCTGGGGAGTGAAGGCCTAATAGTGCAAATGTGGCTTCTTTCACACAATAAACATATCACCATTTCCTTATCACTCTCTGCCACAAAAATGTTGTTATCTAGCACAGTGATAGTAATTTAAGCATTTGGATATTACATTTATGAAGTCATTAGATTTTCTATCCCATTTCTTTTTGTGTTCTGGAACCTTGCTATGCTGTGCAAAAAGCTACTTATTTCTTAGCAGAACAGTGATATCCATTAACAACAAAAACAAAATTAAGACTCACTAACCACACGAGAGATCACTATGAACAGAAGCAGATGAGGATTGAGAATATTAGACAAAAAGTTCAAACAACAATTGGTGACTTCAATGTTCTGACACACTTCAAAAGCACCTGATCAGCAGAAATCAAGAATTCAATACTTTCTGAAACACTTTCTCCCTAAAGGGCATCTTGGTTTCAATACACTCTAAAAAAAAGGATTCTTCTTGAACGTTCAGGCCCAGGAGCTTAGTGCAGATTTCAAGAACAGCAAAATAATTACAATCATTATGCTAGAAGGCTGGGCTAAACTAAAAAATAACTTAGAACCAATCCTGTTATAATGCTTTCTACATGTGAGGGGGAGGATAGTCACTGTCATGTCTAGATACTAGCATTTTATTTCTGGTGTTTCCAGCTCACAAAAAAACAATCAAACTCTAAACAGGAAGCAGAAGTAGCTGAACTACAGAAGACTGAAACCTCAGCAATATGTAAATACCTAGACTTTTTTTTCTTCAGTGCTTTCCTTTATTTCAACCTGACTTCTGTCATAGCCTTGACAAAAGAAAAAGATCACTAGTAGAAGCTGTCATGGGGGAGTGAATGCCCCCCAGAATGAATACACAGTCGTTGAAACACAAATGATACCTGTTTGTAAAGAATTAGCCAAACAGAGGCTGTTCCTTCCTACTTTGCCACTAAACAAGTAAATGAGGAGCTCGTTTAGTTCTCTTGTATGAATGGAAAGCAGCAACACAGGTAAAAATCTGGTGCTGGAAATTACTCTCACTGAATAGATAATATGCCAAATTAAAGTTCAGAAAAATGGAACTTTGTCAAAGTCTGCAAATTATCCCTACTGCTAGTGGTAGCAAGCATGTGTGAGAATAGTCACTACAGTTTCAGCAATGAGGTTTGTAGGATAGAAAAATGAAGGCCATTTTCTTCCAAGGCTTCAGTCAGGGCAGAAAGAGTCATGGCCTTTTCCATTCTCAGCCCAGGAAGTTGGCCTGGAGTGCCTGTGGACAGTGTGCAAAGGGATCTGGTCCCAAACAAAGGAGTGAGCAGCAACAGCCCACAGGGACAGCTGGGGCCAGAGGCAGCTTTGTGAACCTTCAAGAGTCTGCTGATGTGACCACCTAATCAACGTTCTTTAAAATACATGTTTTAACTGTAACAAGCAGGTTTATTGTACTAATGATTACAATATCCACTCACCAAACATAAAAGTGTTCAAGTGATGCTGTTATCCTGATTATCTTTTGGGCTGAGCTGGACACAAAAAAGGATTAGTGCAATAAGACTCTGTAGGTGAGGTATATGGGACAAAGAGAAACTGTCCATCCTTAAATCATGATTATTGAAAAGATGGACAAGCCATATAGTATGATCACCTCTGTAAAAAAAGAACAGTAGCTACTGTTTGGTTCGGAGATTAAGCACCAGTTAGTGCAACCCCTGCCCATGATAAAACAGATTATAAATATACACGTATGTATATGTATACACATATAAGTTTGTATATAAGTAGGACATAATAATGTAGTAAATATAGTGTAAATGTAGAAATACAGTGAAGAAAAATATTTAATTAACAATATCTTCACTGTGGAAAAGTCTGCAAGGTAGGGTATGAGAAAAGACCAAGCCTGTACTTTCAAACTCCTTTATAATCACAGACATTCACATTTCTCACACTTTTGTATGTAAATGTTATTAACTCATCTATTAAGTCCCCAAACCTTACCAAACAAAACAGTATATCATCATACAAAAGGTCATTTTTCACTTATATTAAAAATATTTTTAGAGTTAGCGAGTCTCAAATTCTTTGTTGAATCACAATTACTGTCAATTACTTCACCTATAACAGATTTTTTATCATCAGATTTGGACAAATAAGGAATGTCAAAATAGTAAGCACTAGTATTTAATGCTAATACTTAATACAAATGGCTTTTATTTGTGAAGAAGCAGTATGGAACTTTACACAATAAATTTCTAGCAAAATATTCGTAACCCAGTGTATCCGACGCCTCAGTTTGAGGTGAACTATGGCTTTGGAAATACAATTGAATTTTCCTTGCCAGAATTCCATTGTGATCCTGACTTCAAAAGAGCACAATGCCTTTTGTTATTTTATGTCTTAACACTTTATTAAATCACCTTTTAAGTGTTTTTTTAAAGTCAGTGGTTTTCAACCTGTGTCCGTAACACCCTGGGTTCCACTGACTACTTTTGTTAAAGGTAATTTTTACAGTCTGTGAAAGGCAACTAAGGAAAGTAAGTTTATTGTCAGCTAACTCAAATTCACTGTGCAGCTAAATGTATCCACCGTGGGAGAAAGTATTAGGAATTAATAAATCAGAAAAGGTTAATTAGCAGTTTAATACCATCATAAATACTAGACACTAAGACAAACATTTTTGGGATGCAGCATTCTTTAACTGACAGTCTGCAAAATGGGAAGAATGTAGTGGAGAAAGCTTGGCAGTTCTGGAAGGAGAAAAAAAACCACTCTTTCCAGCTGGACAATCTTTTTTTCAGTAACTAACAAACTTTCCTGAAGACCTGCTTTTAGAAATGACCATTTTTTTAATTGTTGGGTCTAATCCTGCTCTTAGAGCTATAATATGGTTCATTCTCTTATTCCAGCATAAATATGAAGTAATTTCATATTTCTTAATATTAATAATAATAATAACAATGAGACTATTAGCATCAGCATTGAATCATCAACAGCAAGACAATCTTAGACTATAGAATTATTCCAGGTTCATACTGAAGTAACTGAAGGCAAACCTTAGCCTCTTTTATCTTGATTCCTTGGAGAATTTTAAAGGAATCAGTAGCTCTTACCTGCCTGCATGTACATGAATCCAGTCAGTGTTTGCCACATCCCAAGCACACATCTCATCAGTTTCTTGGGCTAGTATGACTCCTACTGACTCTTTAGCAGGCACCATTCCACTAAATGCTACAACTATTCATAGCATTCTTTTAAAAAATTTTTTGCAAGCACATTTACGCTGTCTTTCAGAGATAATTGCTACATTTTTTTTCTTTTTTATTAGCCAATATGAAGTGTTCTGGTAATACACATTTTCAAAGTTGAACTTTCTAATATGAAAATGCTGTAAGCTTTGTGGTGGTGGTCATGATTTTTCACACAGAAGCGATACTGTTATCCTGAGCTGTGGCCAAAATGTTTAAAGCAAGACCCCAGATTACATGCTTCACCATGGCTTGCATTACAAACTTCTATTCTCTCCATCAAAAAATCGAGAAAGGTAGGTGAAAAGAGTGCATGTCTGTGTGAATAGGGGGGAGGCAGTGAGTTCTGAAGGACTACCCATGGACAGGGAAACTGCCCCGTTTGAACTTTTTCAATTTCTGTGAAGCTGGATTCTTAGGAGAGCAGAACAGGAGGGCCATTCCATATGTGTAAATAAAACAAACAACCCAGATTGCAAGCGTTTGGTTCATGAATATGACCTCAAGGAAGCAATATTCATTTACATCAGGTGAGGGCTTGGCTATGATATTGACGGGACCTATCTTCTGGAAACATTGTCTAGCAACACATTTAATAACATAGTAATAAAAAAATTCATCCTGATCTGATGCCATACAGCAACATGCAGATTCTTCCATTAACACTGGAGACAGAAGAACCTCCTTATAACCTTTGATAACTCATCTGAGAAAGCAAAAGCTGATTCTCTTGCTGTTCCTTGCCAGAGTTAACATAAAGGAATATTTCTGGTATATGCACGCTCAGAAGACAAAAATTAAATTGCCAGAGAACCAGGTATGACTATGATAACAGGAAGAACAAGTGAAAGAGATAAAGAAAATAGAGCAAGTCAAAAATGAAAATGAAATGCTTTCCCTTCAGCAGAAACAGAGAGAGAAATCCAAGGTTTTTGGACTGTGGCAGGGAAATGTTAGAAAAAATGGATAACAGGAAAGACATTTTGTTTTCATTAGTAAAAGTGCCAGTGGATTTCACGGATTATCGGTGTTGGGGCACAGGCCTTTCAGGGCATGTTCCTTTCTCTTCACTGCTGCATCTTGGTTGGGGTTAATTTACCAGACAAAGTATGAAACTGTGAGGGAAGGAAGAGCTGCACAAACAGGCAGCTGCTTGAATGAATAAGCAAGGGAAAATATCCAACTAGGGACAAGTGGCATGGCAGAAAAGGGCACAGTCCACAGTCACGTAAACTTATGAGACAGAAGAGGACAAAAAACGTGAGGTGAAATGCAGAACAAAACAGATCAGTTAGCGATCACAGAAATAGAAGTCCCTACAATTAACAAATTACAGTATGACTTTGCATCACACTATATAGGGCTGGCTCTTCATCAGAATGTAAGATAATGGAAATATGACAGAAAATTTCCTCAGGTGAATGTCAGATAATTCACTGATCTTCGGAAGAAAACGTTTGGAGGAGGGAGCCATTTGGAAAATAGAAGGTGGTTGCAGTTGCCTGTCTGTTAGACTACCCCATGAATGACTGAGAAATGGAGACTCCAGAAACTAGACCAAATGCTTGTTAGAAGCAAGGGACTTCAATTGAACTATCACACCTTTTGCCCGGAAACATCCACCCTGCTTTACTCTTGCTAGAATTTTTAGTAGAGTTGATTAGAACTGAAAGAAATTAGAGGGGGAAAAAGTCTACTGCCACTCAGTTTAGTTCCTGTCATCATTTGACAGCAATTTGCATTCTTCTTCCTTGAAGAGCCAGTCATTTCTGCTTGTGCACACAGAGAAAAAGGTGAAACCCACGAGTATATCCTTTAAACCTGCAAAAAATTGAGAGGGCAGGTGCAAAATCTTCAATTATTTTGACCTAACTCTTCTGAAAAGAAAGAAAGGAAAAAAAAAAGAAAGCACTGATGGTGTTTCCATTTAAGAGAGATTTAACATTAGGTGTAAGCTGCATAAAACAGAGTGGAGAAGTAAGTATTCTAACACATGCTTAGTGCAGCTGACTCCATCTCTTTGTTGCTGCTGTTGCTGATGATGTAAAGTGTGAATAAAAATGACAAATTTGATTTTAAATAAAAGCATAATTCAAGATATTATAAGAAAAACACGACTGAAACAAAGAGCCTTCTTCTACATTCAACTCAACCATTGAACAGTCAGGGGAAATTTTTCATATATTGAAATCTAAATTTTTCCCATATAGAAATATATTCTTAAGATAGTCAGCCTGACAGACAATCCACTTTTAGCTCTAAAAAACGGAGACAGAAAGTTAAAGTTGTTGTCATCAGTGAATTTGAGGATGACCAGGAAACTCTTTTAGTGCCAAAATTCATTACTGAGTCTCAAATGCTGTTTCCACAAAATATAGCCACTTTCTTCTCTAAGTTTCACAGGTGCAACTGAGGATCACTGGCAAGTGATATCAGGATGTGGCCTTGGCACACGAAAATTAAGATGGACCCTTTTGTAGTTCCAAATACCATATGGGGAAACGACTTTACCCTCACAAAATCCAATAATAGATTTAAAGTAGACAGGAATATATTTAAAACCAGAAAAAAAAGAAACTAGAAATGGGCAGTTTTAAAATGCCTTGTGCTGTATATCACCATTAAATAAATCTATATAAACATTTTCTAATGTGGAATATTAAAGCTTTATTTCTCCCAAAATGCGTTCTGCTGACTTCAACATGGTGGTTCAAGCTAGCCGCATTATACAAGTGAGGCATAATGTACCCTAAGATGAACTCAAAATGAAACCCAAAGATTACGTATGAAAAGTAGTCTTTACTTCTTTAAAGCAGAAGAAAGAAAAAAGGACTGAAATAACACGGGAATTCATACAGAAAGGAATTTAAAATAGTTAGAAGAAACGAGCCAATTAGGAAGAAATAGGAGGCAATATAAAAAGAGTTTTTCATGAAAAATAATGTTTGTCAAACTCTGTCTATATGGGTTCAAAGATAAAACTCCAGAAGGAAAGAAATCAATGCTCAGCACTTTTGAAAACTCTTTCTAAATTAATCCTAAGCATTAAGGGAGATCTTCTTAGGACACTGCAAGAATTGCAAGACCTGCATTCCCAAGGGCTGTTTTCCCTGTGCAAGGATGTGTAACATCAGCCCTAAAACTGTACTTAGAAAATGCAGAGATGAAGTAAGGACATTCTTAGGTCTCTGTTGTCTGTAAGGAAGACAACTACTACTATAGATGTTCATGTGAAATTCCCATCAATTTCTTAGGTGTTTTACACAAAGAACAAAGGTGGAATATAGCCCATCTATTGTTGTCTACTTTTCATAGTAAATAAATAAAGTAATTTGAGGGTAGGCAAGACATACACAACTTGCATGATTTCTGAACTGTCAGAAACATGTTTACTGCCCTGTTCCAATGAAATGTGTGTAGCACTGAAGCAGCAACAACAGAACCTCTCCTATACCCTACCTCTGTAAATAAAGATAATGTAAACATCTTCTTAAGAACCTCTAATCACCCTCTTTAACAAATCAGCGAAATGGCTGTTCTAAGCACAGAAGGTTGTCTTTGCTTCATCAATATGGCCAGAAGCCTGTGCTGATTTTGTGTTTAACAAGTGGGTGATCAATGCATAAAGCAAAGATTCAGCTTAACAACTACTAATTAAACAAAGGCTCATAAATATGTCACTCAGCTACTGGTAATTCTAAAACTCCAACAATGTTAACATTAAGGGATAAAAATAAAAGAGGGATCTTGCACATTTCACATACAGTATTTTGAGAACAAATGCATATTTGCTCATGAGAGTGAAAGATGTGGAAGAGTATCAGGGACGAGAAATCAGGGAAGAGTAGTGAGGTGCACAGAAGGCAGTTCAACTAACTCTTCATTTCTGCCATTAATAACTTCAGGAACAGCGTGGAGGCAAACAACAGCCCACAGGCTGACCCATATCTTATATGCTAAGAAACGGCCCTTTGGTTAGATCAGAGAACCGACACAATTGTCTGATCCACTGGGAAAAACACATTGTCTCTGTGTAAGTATATACTGATATTAGCATCACCTATACAAATTCATGATTCTTTTGCAGACTCTACAACTGAATAGGCATGTTTATACGGTTTATAAAATGTTCTAGCTGAATCACATTCACTTCCTGCTCAGTTGCCAACAAGAGCAGAAGAAATTTATACCTAGGGGTATAGTCAGAAGAACATACTAGAACAGTCTATATACACCTCTGTAAGACCCAGTTTAAATAATATTTGGACCAATGCAAGCCTACTAGGAAGGCAAATTGAAGGTTGCTTTACAGTGGTTTTACTCTGAACAATCCAGAAAATATACCTCTGTATCTCTGAAATTACTTCTTGCAAAGAACCTGTTAATAAACATAACATCATTTTTGAGTCTCCAATGAATTCAAGGCTCAGGAGACTCCATTTTTCACAGCCATGAGAATTCCATACCTTTATGTTATTGCAGCTGTCTGCTGCAGTGCTCTGAATCACACAGTTCTGGAGTCATCTCGCATGAAAATGTCATTGAACATGCAAAGATCACTGTGAACCCTCAGGCACTACTAAGACCAATAACCATTACATTTAAAGTGTGTTAACCATTTTAGATAAGTGGTAGCCTGTAGCTACTACTTCAAGTACATAGAATTAACTTTTAAGAACAGTTTTCATTCTCTAAAATTTACAAGAATTCACTATGTTTACAGGAATAGCTTACCCAAACAGATGTTATATACCAAATTTTCTCTGTATTTCAGGTTCTAAAAGGGACTGAAGACTTCTCTGCTTTTCATATTCTTTTAAGAGAACTCTAGAGAGGCCAGATGAGAATGTTACTTCTAAAGAAGGTTCACCATTAATGCTGTGAACTTTCACAATGCTTATCTTTTGGGATCGCTTAGGTGATATTAGATGCTGCTACAATACACAGTAAATCAGCTGCTGTCCTCAGGCATATAATTTAGGCAAATCATAATCTAATTAGGAACTTTCTAATGTAGAATCTTTGCTATCATAAAGATATGACTGGCCAGCCAGGGCTCTGCTGTGATAAGACTCTGAAATGCTTTATATACAGGACATGCAGAAATCTAAAATTAATTCATTATGAGGAAAGTAGCATTTGTATTTATTTATTTGTTGGCCAGCCTCAAAAATGTGCAGTACTTGTATGCTGCATGGAAAACATTAAGGGAGAAACTGAAGCTGATACACTTTTAAAGCAATGCTGAAGATCTTCAAAAATATGTAGTGATTGTATTTATTCATTAAAATTTATTTTGTCTCTCTCCATTTTTACATATCTAAGAAAAAGGTTAGTTTAGCTTATGGTCCTCAAGCACCACAGTTGTCTATCTTCAAAATACCTGTCTAAGCCACAGAGACAGTTAAGAAGTAGTATCAGAGTTCATAGCAGTAGTGGTGTTGTTAGGCTCTGTCTTGCAGGAATGAGAAGGAATATGAATGCAAATGTGTTTGTTTTCATAGTGGATGTTTATGAGCTCTGTAGAAAGGTATGCTTTGTATTTGGACCTAAACACAAATCAGCCTGACACAGGGCCTGAATGCTCTGCTCCTAACTTCCAGCCTGCTATAGTGTTATTTTCCTACCCAGACTGCTGTGCTTTTACTTAAATTAAAAAAGAAAAAAAGAAAAAAAGTTAAAAACCACAGGAAGACAGAAATGTGGATGTCTCATTAGGCAAATTAAAGTTTTCAGAAACTTGTATGCTCAACTGAAGTCAAGAGATCTAGATGATTCCCTTTTTCATACCACAAATGAGATTAGCTGGATAACTGCTATTCTATTCCATTTACTGAAAGACTACTTCTGGCTCGGAACAGAAAAACAAAGAGAAAGGAAACAGGGAAGCAAGCTTCCAAAGACACATAACATGGCTGAAAATACTCAAGAAAACAAACAGTATTGCAAGTCTACACAGATTCCAGTGAGACTGGGCATTGAAACTTGATCAACTCGGACTTTTCTAATACTTAGGTGCATTAAGTACACATATGGACAAAACAAACTTCCTTTCCTCTACAATCACGCTGCAGCCTATATGCAGTTCAGGAAACAAAAGTTTTATGTACATAACTTCAAAGGAATAGCAATATAGAAATAAAAGCACAAAGGTAACATAAAAGCAATTCAGTGGAAGTAAGAAAACAAATCAGGAAGCCAACAGATCGCTTGAACAATCAACAAGGACAGCTGAAAAACTGAGAGCCAATATTTAGCATTTCTATTGGTGGATCCCTGCGCATTGTGAAGTGAAAGGTTAAGAAAGTCCCCTAATCCCACCTTTTAGCAGACAGGGAAACTGAGGCCTAAGGAGCTTTAGCAGGTTGCTCAGTTCTGCAGCAAGTCAGTGGCAGAGTTCCCAGTTTGGTGCCTCATCTATTGGATTGCTAAGAGATATTTTGAGCAATAATCCTCAAAGACAAGGTAATTTCCTGGGCTCGCAAAATTTCAAAATAAAAAGTTAAAATATTATTTTCTTAGGACACTTTCAATTGGGATCTGCTAGTGGAGCTAACTACAGAACAGTGAGAATGCATTCCTCCAAGAAAAACAGGGAAACAGCATAAAGTGAGAAATAATTTTGTTGCCTAAATTTGTCCACCTTTTCCTAGACAGTATAACAGAAAGCGGCATAAAAAATAAAAAATACACAATTAAAAAGAAAGACCTATAATGGTACAAGTATGGAGGAGAAGTGAGTGTGTGTATGGTAGATATTTGAGGGAAGAAATAGGAAAGACATGAGAGTAAGACTTCTCTTCTTACTTGGCACAAGCCACTGATGCACATATCCAGCGATTCAGTGTAACATCGGGTGCCATCTAGAACCTTAGGCGCCAGCTCTACAACAAGAGTCGTTCCTTTGGCCTGGCACTTTAGCGAACACGGATTGTCAGGATCATTAGAGACAGGAAGCCATTCATAAAACTGTCCCTGGTACTTGACGTCATTATGAGCAGAGCACTGCTGGGCACGAAAATCACCTGCTTCTGGAGGGCAGTCCTAGAGAAAAGAAAGAGAAAAAGGTCAGTAAGTCTGTTTAGGACAGGTAGTTATAGTATTGCATAGCTGGTTGCACTTTACAGCATTTGGATGTAAGGAGTTTGTCTATTTAGACAAACAGACTTAGTGAAATAGTAGAGATCATTATAACTACACGTAATTCAGCAGGATATTTATATCTTTTTTTATCTTCCACAGAAGTAATGAAAAACATGACCATGGATAAATGTGCTTGGAACATAAACATATTTACACATCTGTGGCTTAACTGCAGAACCTATCAGTCCCGAAATATTCTTACTGAATCACTATCCACTTGCGCATGCATGTGGATATGTGTGTGTGCACACCCACTCTCCTCCAGCCAGCTGTTCCTCTTTCGTTTGGAGAGAAAGTAAAAAATCACTTGATTCAATTGTTTGTTTATTTAAGCATTTTTCACAAGCTTTTTTCCCCCAGTGACCTAAATGAGTTGGTAGAGCAATGAGACAACAGAAAACACAACAAAAATGGTATATGCATTTGTATTTCTTCAACTTAAAAGAGGCTAAGATTTCATAGCTCACATAATCAGTAACGTATGATTTTGCTGAGTAAACCTCTAAAAAATCCCATTGTTAATCCTTTGGGAGGTTTGTGAGACATATATACCCTACTCTGCACCAAACACAAATACAAATACCCCACTCTGCACCATTCTCTGATAAAAAAAAAACAAAGATCACTCATGCTACTTAAAAGTCTTTTGTTAATTTCTCTCACTGAGATGAGAACATAAGGCTTTTTTTGCCCACAGATACTTTCTTGCCATGATTTAGCACTGAAAATCATTAGTCAAGTATTCAAGAAAGTAAAGCTTTAAAATCATGAGATTTCAGACAAAATAAACATAAGCTCTTTTTATCTCCTTTCCAGTTTCTGATCCTTGAGGACTGATATTTTCAAGTTTTCCTCAGCAATCAACCACAAAGGCTGGAAGTTCATTGTTTTTTCAGAAGTAACCTGAATTTCCCACATAATTACAAGAATGCAGCCTTAGGAAAAGCATTAAATATCATGAGAAGTGTGATAAAACGGCAAGTGTTGGCAACATGGCTATGCTAGATTATTAAGGCCCCACAGTCCTCCATTTTGCTGCTGCAAGGAAATCTGCTCCTCATGGGAGCATTACGCCGTATTTATGGGTGGGCATAAATATGGATTATAGAATTGATGGGAAAGTATTTTGCCATATATTAAAATACATAATCAAAGAATATTCTTATAAGATTTCTGTATTCTCTGCCTGTCCTCAAAATAGCTCTTTCATCCTATAGAAATTCTAACAACTTTATTAACAACCTAATTCACAAACCTATCTTCCCTCATAGGAAAGTTGTGCTGCTTTTAAGGCAAAATACCTCTGCTCAGGTTTAAAAGATCACCTCTGTTTCCCAGATCTTTCTCTACATCTTAATTCCCTCTTTGATGCTTCTTTTAAACAGGGCAAATTATTACACCTTTCAGTAAGAATGTTGGGGGGATTGCATGTCACTTTATCACATTAAAGCATCGTTGTGTAGTAATAAGGTCTAAAATAAAACCTCTTCTAAAAATAAAACTTTCAGATCTCTCCTTGAAGCAAAATGGGAGAAGCTTGGCTATAAATGTATCATTTATATACTCTTGCCTGCAACCCAGAATAACCAATCTGTCCTCCCATTAACTCCACAGTAGCAATGTGGTTACGTCCATTATGTTTGAATGGTGAATGATGTTGGATCACACCATTGCAAACACTTCTTATAGTGAACTATGCACAGATACAAGCCATAGCCTGAAGCTACAGATTTTAGTTAATTTGCTTTCTACCATGAGAGCAAATTTTCAGTTAATTTGCTTTGTCTTTGACTGTGATGTTGCCCAAGGATAACATGGGTCAAGCTCTAGCCAAAAGTTCTTCTGGTGCTTAAGTATAAAGAAACAGTCCTATTGCTACAAGAGGCTAAATGGATTAAGGCCTACCTGGAAAAAAAGGAATCAGACCAAAACTTGCTCTAGAAAATGTATACCAATGGGCAATAAAGCAGAGCTCATTCATTCTCTTTGGAAGCAAAAGCTGAAAGTCCAAGCTCATAACTGGAATTTTACTGCAAGAGGGCTCAGACAGCATACAGCTTTTCTGTTCAAGTGTTATGAAAGATAAAAGAAAAAGTAAATGTTGGATGCATTTCAATTTTATTTTAAAATCTCCAGAAGAAATTATAGGCAAATCAGTCTGTTTTGTCATCTGGGCAAACTGCTGACACGGAGCAAAGTTTGGGCAACAGAACAGAGTGAAAAGAATAGAAAAACATTTGGGAGATTCATTATTCCTCCATAGCTATGTAATTCAAAGAAAAAATGAATTTTCTGTTCTCCTTTTAAACAGAGGATGATGATGACAATTATAGCTTGACCCAAGACCTGGTTTAGCTCTATTTTCAGTATGGAAGAGGCAAGAATTGAGGAACACTGTGGCCTTACTTCCTGCCACAAAATCTTCTGGTGCATACTATTCTCTGAATTTTTCTTTCCGTAAGCGAATACAGTCAGGTCTAATGGCTTGGCTTATGCTTGTCTCAGAGATCCAAGCCAACTCTCTTCTTTGGTTCAAGCTTGGCTCTGCCTTCCAAACTTCCTGGCTTGCAAGAGCTTTATTTTTACAAAGACAGAAAGGCCCAGTAAAATACACAACATACAGAGTGCATAATCCTGCTTTGTACAGGATTCAATACCATGTTTGTTTGGTAGGATTTTATTTTTAAATCAAAGAAATAAAAAATGTACGGTCAACATAACAAGCTTTCAGGACACGGCAGGTGACAAGGACCAAATGTTAAATAATTCCATTCTTTGATTCACGATCAAAATAAAACAATGGATTTAAATAGTAGATCTTGTGTTTAAAAAAGTTTTCATGTGAAACTTGAAGCCATTGAAAGAATACATTCAAGCAGTCATAAAGGCAGAGATGCATACTTATCTTGGCACACAGATACTAAAAGGGGTGAGAGTCTGGCCCACCACTTTCTTCCTGCTCAGATCCTAAATCCTAAATCTGCCTCAGGGCCTTGTAGACCCCATTCCCTTAGGGAATTTTTTAGTGAACTTTTCTTTCAGTTAGGAAATCACATGTACCTGCACCTACACACATAACACTTGCATGATCTGTGTAATGTTTTTTATACTGAAAAGGACAATGTTAAGAAATGTTATTGCACAAATATTACCCTTCATTAGACATAGCTTATTGAGACTGTAAAAGTGAAAACTGTACAGAACTTGGCTCTGTTTATTAATCTCTTGTCTATGTTTTGTTTTGGCTTTTTAAACTTATTATTTATTGTTTGTATTATATGTCAGTGGGGACCAGAGCCTCTTCGTGCCGGGCTTTGTGCAGTCATATAAAGAAATACAGATATAACCTTGCAGCTTGTAAATGAGTGTTCTAGTTGCTGAAATAGCAGATAAGGCAAAGTCACAGTGTTTTACTGCAAATTTGTTCAAGCAGTAAATTGTTATTTCGTTCTAAACACTTCTCGCACCTTTATATAAGAGCGTTTCCCTTTTTGTCATAGCTTTTCTGTGCCTTATTTCTCCAGTGTTGGCTCCTGGTCAGGAGAAACCATAGACTCCAACTTCACAAAATCTTTCCCCTTTTGAAAAATCAGATGACTTTCAGCACGTGTGTGGGGGCTTGGTGGTAGAGGATCTTCTGTAGCTGTCAGTTAGCATTGCTTCATTGGTTTGAGTGAAGTTCTACTTTACTCCACCTGAGGGTCTAATCCTGGAAAAGTAATCTATCTAGCAGTATGTAGTATGCCTACCTGTGCAATAAAGAGGTAGACAGACACAAGTGTGCCAATATTTTGTGACAGCCAGAAGTCAAGGGCCAAGTTAGAGTAGTGTTGAGCCCAAGGTAGCATATCTTGATGTGGGCTATTTAGTTCTGCTAGGAGAACTGGTTGAAGTTCTGGCTAGGAGATCTGGCTTGCAACCTGAAGCATCACTGGCATCTGACTGCAAAAGCAGTATAGTAGTCTTCAGGTTACTCCGGCTTGGTCATATATTCAAATCATACTGTTTCAGTTTTCTTTTGGAAATTATGTGTAGGTACCTACATATATGAGGGAGCACTGCCATCATACTCCTTAAAGAAACAGAAAAAAAGAATAAATTGAGAGATTCATGTTAGTCTATTCTTGCTCAAGGTTCCTATTCATTATGGCTTTTTAGGGAAGAAAATTTTTAATGAATGAGAAACAACTGTTCCTCCACTAACTCTGTGAGTCCTAGATGGCTGTTTCATGACCTTCAAACTGTGAAGGCTCATGGGATATTTCTGAAACACTGAGCCTGTGCTGGATACCTGCAATCTCAGTTCATCCTATCAGGTCAAGGTTTCCTCCATTTTGATGAAAATACACATCATTTTAAAGATGGTCAGAAATCCCTTTGATGTATGAAACCTATTTTAAAATAAACAGAGAAGTTTCATCTTCACCTCTTAGGCACCACCTAATCCTGGCCATATTATTACAGCTTCATTCACTTCCTCAAGTCCAAAAAAATTTTTTTAACCTGACCTCCTATTTGGCCCTTTTGTAATTCATAAGGTCCATGGAGTTCTGCCATGCTTGAATCCCATTCAAAACAATTTCTATTACTCAACAAACCAATGGAAAAGATAAGATGAATCCCAGATGTCCCTTGATGGTGATAGGTGGATCACATTTCATGGGACAAAAGAGGGTCAGGCTTTTTAAAGTTTACTTAGTGGGTGAAATGTAAGAGATCGTATCTAGGCTCCAGTAGGTGGAAACAGTTGAGGAACCTTAAAACAGTTTACAATATATATGCTTGTATATTTGCAGAGGCCAAGAATGATTTACTATACCTGGAACTTTTCCTGTGTCCAAAAAATGACTAACAATTTGACTATTCTGTGCAGCATCTGACAGAACAACTTTTTGAACCAGTTTCATGAAGCACATACTGTATGTCAGCTGCACAGATTTCTTTGCTGAGAAAGAAATGCTGAGGTCCCCCACCAGGAGTTTGCCCAAGACTAAATAAGAATTTCAGATGCAAGTACAGAGATTTAGGAGATTTAGGGATTTAATGGAAGCTCTGCTTGTCCTTTAAGACTTGTTGAATGACCTGCTTGAATTAAAGTTTCTTACAGCCAGATTTTTCATTGATCTACTCTTGTGAACTTCTAAATAGGTTAGGCACATGCCTAACTGTTTAGATCAAGTGGGGCCCATACTACAGCCTTCTGTGACAATCCCAAGACACTGCTTTATCTGACAGAGAATAGCATGGGGTGAATAATATGAATTAGGTAAATGAGCAGTATCATCATATACTTCTAATCTGTATTAAATGAACATGGATTGGAGATTGATGTGATGGCTGTAACAGTCAGTGAAATATCAACCCAACCCTCCAAGAATGTTTGCCATTAGAAATTATTATAAAATCAATTTTGACAGATAATAGAAGAAATTATATGTTCCTATTTTTGGCAAATAATTCAACATGAAACTTGTGTTTCAACTTAAAAAACTTTCAAATATTTCAGTCAAAAACAAATACAAGAATAAAATGCTACAGTGCGCTTTCATACTAGCACCATGGATGCCACATAGATCAAAAACAGATATGCAAATTAAGAGCTTATTACTATCAGAAATACTGCAATTAAATCCTATGAAATAACCAGAGTGAGCAGTCCTGAAATGCCACTGTGACGGAAGTGATTCTGGTTGTCTGGTCTACAAATATTCTTGATGCATTTACATAGGATGACAACAATTTTTTTTCTATTTTTTAATAGTCAAAGACTCACAAGTCTTCTTGCTGACAAGGAAGCATATCTAGAAATCAAAGCTGCTATTATTAGCAGCTTGTTTCCAAGTATGAAGAAATAATTCCTAAACAAGACACAGTGACACTGAGGTTTTAAAATGCACCTGTTCAAAAATAAGACGGTAGTTATTAAAATCCAGCATTTTGAAGAACATGCTGTAGTCACAATAAATGATCTTAGTGTGGAAGACATTTCATTTAAAGAGTAAGCTGAAAATGAACTTAATCTGGTGTTAGTAAGAAGATATACGTAGTACTTATAGTTGCTCTTTTCCCTGGAATAGGACCACAGAGCAATTCTTCACACTGCAGATCATTCAGGGATGGGAAACACCAAATTGTATTGCAAAGTCCAAACCAGGAGCCTTTACTGCAAAAGACTTTACATAGCATTTCTGATGTGGCACCCACAAAATGTTAGAAAAATTGAATCCTGCTCGTCACCTGTGTCAGTCTGACAAAATTCCACCTGGCAATGGTGCTTTTCAAACACACAAACCAGTACAATGCATCTGAGAACAACGATACAGCTATCTGGAAGTTTAGGTTTAACAGTTTCCAACAGGCTGGGCTTTGGTGCCTGGCAAGAAAAGAGTGCAATTTCATCAAAAGTGGGATGGACACTATTGGCACTGGCATGTACGAAAAGCAGCATGAGATGATAAGAAACAGGGATGGAAGTAGCTTGTCTGAATGCAAGCCAAAGAATGGGGAATGTCATTATAATTTAGAGTTGGTATTTCAGCCAAGTGAAGAAAATGAAGTGTATATAAAAAGAACTATAAATGATATTTATAAGTTTTGGTGGTTTGATTAATGGGGTCTTGCATCTACAAATTAAATCTTAGACTTACGGAACTGCTCTAAACTGTGTACAAAGAACTAATAGTGCTGTGCAACTTCTGGCATTGTTTGTTTTCATGTTGAATCATCAGTATCTCAAGAACAGCTTTATTTGTAGTGTTCATCATCATGTTGACAGGAACGAGCAAGTAAATATGGAAAGCAAAGACCTTTGAGAATGGAATGTCAGCTCTCCTGCTTCTCAGTTTTTCTGGCTTTACTCAGGAAGCAGTGTAATAATGGGAAAAATATCAGGGGAAAATCAGCATGTTTTCAATCACAAAAAAAGGGTTTTTATAACTGAAGATGGTGAGGAGAGAAGGGAGAAAGACTGTATGTTCCAATAAATCTTGTTCAGATAGATTTCAGTGTAAATGAGAGAAGAGAATGCACAAAATGCTACAGTAGTTGCAATCGGATTGAAAAAGAGACAGGGCAAACAAGGTAGCATGACAGCCTTATACAAAAGTTGAAGAGAACCTGACAACTGAGAGTACACCCAGAAGAAAGAACTGAGAGTGTGATAGCTAAAAAAGAAAAAAAAAGTCCACTCTAAAAATTCTGCTCACAGTTTGAAAATTTTTTGTTTATTTTGCATAGTGTTTAATATGGCAATCCAGCTAGGTACAGAAACATGTTTTTATTGCATTCAGAATAATTCTCTAATGAAAAATCCTCCCTCCCTCCATGGTTACATTCTAAAATCATTGGAAACATACTTGGAATCAATACTAATAGTAAGAAGAAAAAAGACTGATGTAATTCAATCCTAAATCATCTTCAGATTCCCTCATTCCTTCTTTCACTATTTACACGTGTGGCTTCATACCCCAGATCTTTCCATTTTATGATCATCACCAGGCAATGCAAGCAGCAAACTCACTGAATCAGATTTACTCTTTTAGGAATTGCACAGAAGCTTTATAGACAGAAGTATCAGTCCCTCTTACAGTGTCTACCGTGCAAAAGGGTTTAATATCCCTAGAAAAATACAGGTCACTTAAGAAATGGATGCACCTCTCTCTCCCCTTTCCTCTCTCTTTTTTTAAATTCCATTCCCTTTTTTTTTCCTGTAATTTAATTTCAGGATAAATTAAAACCAGCTGTAGCAAAATCTTGCAAATGATAATGCCTATGAAAATGTGTTCATTGCCAAACTCCAAGAACTATTTTTCCGTTTCTCTGATTTCACCTTCCAAATAGTTTGCTTTTATTTTATGCGACTATCATCCTTTTCTGCAGGAAGACAATCATATCAACAAAGGCACGTCAATTCAGAGAAAATGGCTTGTAGAAAATAAAAGGATTAGTTATTTTATGAATAATAACAAGAGCACTCAATTTATGCATAAGCTAGTGGTAATGAAAGCTCACATTTCAGGACACAGATTTCCTCAGGAAAAAAAAAGAAATTTCCACAATGTGTGATAGGCGAGCTTCATTTGGAGGGATAAAATGGGAGGTTTACTCTCACCCTCCAGTGACAGACTGTGGTTCAGCATAGATGTAAATGTAGGTCTCTCTGGGTCTGGCCTCCTGATTTTCAAATGTCTTTTTGAATGGAATCTTAAATGGGAAAGTCTGAGTAAACAAAAATACATACATGATTGTGTGTCTTTTCCAGCAGAATTCTACAACAAGTCATAAAACTAATTGCTTCCAAGACCTGATTTGTGTGTGTGCATCCTTGGATTTTTGGAGGGAAATATGGTGGACTTCATTAAAAAGAAGATTGTTTTTATCATTCTGAATTCTAAAGAGACTGACAATATTTCAGCAGTACAACTACACAGTTCAGCAACAGAGAGAATTTCAGAACAGAGATGCACGTCAAGGGCTCCCAAACTGTTTTAGGTTTCCACTAGTTCTGCACAAAGTACTTCAGAGTGGTACCAAACACAGGGCTAAGGGCCACCACTGCCCATGGCAGGATCCTGCCACAGTTTCTGCTGCTGATCATGGTAGCAGTGCCATTGCAGTGACTGATAGTGGGAATACTGGTGTACAGTATCTCAGAATAGTAAAGATGATAAATGGAAGGTTATAACACCTGAATCAAAGATTCAGCGTACTTAAAAAATAGAAAACGCTTTCCCCTGAAATCAGATGCCTGCAAAGTGAATACAGCTAAGTACTTTCCTAATGGCATAAAGCTGTATCTGAAAGGCCTGATGGAAGTCTAATGCAGTCGAAAGCTTGAGGATATAGTTTGAATTATTTCTAGTTTGGAAGTCTAGCAAAAACAACTAAATGAAAACTCATTGCGTTCTTTTTTTAAGAGAACAGGGTAACACAATCCGTCTTTTATAGTCTCCAATAAAAGGGGTTACAAATTATAAATGTAATCCTGGGTCTTCGTAACTCAGTGGCAAACATGCCACTGATTTCAGCAGAGTAAAGCACCTTGAAAGTTTCATTTTGAATTATTTGGGGTTGTATAATTAAGAGAGTTCTGCAGCTGGATGCCTCAGTGATATGCTGTGAAGTCTGGAGCCATTATTGTCAAATAGAAGGTAAGTTAAGGAATTTCCTGGCAAAACTATGCAAGGTTTAATTTGTAGGAAAACTGTCCAGGCTCACAGGCCCAAAACAGAACCTAAGCTAAAAATATATTAAAAAATTTTCTTTATCTTGGAAAGTTCAGCTCAACAATTCCAAAACAAGTGTTGCAACATAGGTAAAATCCTAGCCTCTAACCAGGGTGATCCAGCAATAACAAATGCCAGGAGAGTAGGATGCTAGTATATTTCACTTCTCTCAATGTACCCAAGAGGAGGTCAGGAGCAGGAAGGGACCGTTACAATCTGCATGCACTCACAAACCAAAATAAAGCTCATGAGTCTCATTTAAGCCAAATTGGCTTTAAACACTGTCTCTTTTTTTCTATGTCATATTCAATAGTGTTATAGCATGCGACTTGAATGACAGAAATTGACCTTCCAATTTTCTTAAAGGTGGTGGTGTAGCCTAAGTGCCTCACAGCTGGAAATTGGACTGTGAAGTCAGCCAGCAGGCCTATTTACTGACTGTCATTGTCAGTTATTGAAGCAGATGTCTAGACTGATGGGAAGTTTCAATGACCCCAGAATCAACTTCTGAGGCAGAAGTGTGAGAAAGAAGGTCATAATTCTTACTGCATGGGAGATGAGAATTCAAACACAAGCAAGCAATACTTTGCATTGTGAACTGTGGTCTGTTAAAGAGAATATAAGGCAAATCTGAGGGAACATACTCAGTTTTTTAACTTTAACTTTTTAACTTTTGCAGACAAAGCACCTATTGAAAGGCTTCTGAGTTTGTCCCTATCAGGCATAAGAAAGATTGGCTCAGCGAAAGTTTGACTTCATTTTCCATCTTTACTGGTGGAACTGACGTTGCTCTGAGTAATTTGAGAGCTTTTACAGCTCTTGGCACACAACAGAACTTTCCATATTAAAGTCTTTACTTCCACTTTCACCAGTGAAAACATACTTTCACCTTGGTGAGAACAGACCTTGAAGCTTCTTACTTTATTGTATTAAAAAAATCACATTCTACTATAAAAAAAAAAAGCAAAAGCCTTTGGCAAGACCATAACGCTAGAGTGGGCCATCAAAAACTGCTTTACTAAGACATTCTACTTAATTCCAACACTGGATGGGCACAGGTGAATAATAAGATGTATCTTTACTAACTTGTCTTCAGTCCTTAACAGCTTAATCTTCAAGCCTGACAGACTGCCCATGATGAACCGGACAGTTACCAAAGCAATACTTGGAATCTGAGTGGTCTTCGACTCTGCCAGGGTAGTTATGCAGAGCTGGTCTGAAGCTTCACTGACACTCTGCTGAGAAAGGCAATCCCATCCAAACAGTTTTAGCATCATGCTATGCCATAACCACTCCAGCTTTCAAGAAACACAGAAAGATTTGCCAGCAGTCCTGTGATACGAAAGTAGTTTAGCTAGCTATGGTATTACTGTTATCACACTACTACTGAACTGTTTTACGTTATATGGACATTACTATCATGTGTGATGATTTGTATTATATCATAGCTATATTTCACTTACCACATTGCTGCATGTCCTGTATCGGATGTTTCGCCCTTCACAGGTCCTGTGTCCAAAAATTAAAAACAAAACCAAAAGCATTAATAGCTGAATACAAAAATCAAACACATAATGTTTACTGTACCAACATTTTTCTTCTCAGGATCTCTAAGCTCTTAATCCCCCCACCAGCCATCTTTCCAAAAGTTAAAGACTCTCTGCCCACATACGAAAATTTAGGTGTGAATTCCACTACTCTCCAATTTCCTATCTTTGCTTAAAAATGGGTTTCTTGACAGTGGCATCACTTTGTAAATGAGGTACAGGCCAGCGTTCAGAGCTTAGCTGGCGGTCAACATCTTAATCACATTAATGTTGACCTGTGTCTCCCAGCTAACTGCAATGATTTCGCAACCGTACACCTTTGCGTGTGTACCTAGGCACATGCCTTAGCACTGACACAGAGCTGGAGCAGCTGGGCTTTGTCTGCTGGGGAACAATCTGTGTAGTGGGAGGAAGGAAGCCTTTCCACAGAGGTGTGAAAAATAGGATAGCTACCCAGTGTTCACACCGCTTCTTCCTTTAATATGGGGAAGGAGACCATAAAATTTTCTACCAGTCCACCAGCCCCACTCTACTCCCAGATCCCTGCTGCAGAATGCAGAATGTATCCAAAAAGCCATTGGGGTCTGCAGATGTCAAGGTCTACACGTTCCTTTGCGTGTGCTTGCCAAGGCTTTCCTCCTCCTCCCACACAGCAGACCCATACCAGTTCTGGTGCCAACAGGGCTCCCAGAAGAAAGGTCAAGATCCATATATGTTTTTAGCACACAGTGGTGTATATTTTGAGTATTTGACCTTAGCTAGAGTTCCATATGTTTTATGAGTTCAGAGAGAATACCCAGTGGAGGTCAGAATGCAGGATTTGGCTTTTAAAAATTATCCTTCAACAGAATAGAATTCCTTACATTTTTTATTTCTTAATTTCGCAACTTTTTTTTCAGGATTTAACAAAGCATACATTCCTTGAGGACTAAATGCCTGCCAAGGCTAAAGTTTTAAATCCAGAACATTTTTGAACTATCCAAGAGAAAGGACAGCATCTGCATGCATTTGTGTGAGTTCTTTTTTCTCTCTTTTTTAAAGATTGAAGAACATTTTCCATACTGACTTAACTCTAGAATAAGCTGAATTGATTTCATTTAAGTTATTGAAACCATCCTTCCTCCCACCAATCTCCACATACCTGAAAACAGATATGACTTAACTGTGAAATTCCTCCAACAGTCATTTACACCTGTGTGAGTACAAAACATGGGCAAAAATTCATTTTGCAAATATATCACAGTGGTGTAAATGACTGCAAGAGAAGATAAGCAAGAAAATAAAATCTATCATTCTTTCAGAAGAGCACAAAAAATATAAGCATAAAAAGCTCTGTTCCATAGCATTTAGCACATAAATAATGCTGTCAAAAACATAATAGATGTATCACTAGCGCAATGCTTTTGTAGTGTTATGCTATTGATTCAAGTAAATTTTGACCATTGCAAGCATGGGCAGAAGTGAAAAATGTGCACAGGATACCCAGCACTCGGAGAAACAGTTTTAGCAGTACAATAGCAAAAATAATATCCACAGTAGGCTATGAACTAGTATAGCAATATTGGCATTAAAAGTCAAGTCAAACCAAATCATTCCATCCCCCTCCCAGGCTTTCCTGAGTAATGTACGCAAACTGATAGAGATATTCTGGTGCAGCCCAAACCTATAGCTATTCACACTGCACAGCATTCAGTAGAAGTACTCTTGATTTACACCAATAGATAGCAGAGAACAAGTATATTATGACACACACAGGCAGTCCTAGTGCAGGCCTTGCACCATGAATCAACCACACTGAGTAGCTTATTCAGTGAGCTTGACACATACCCCATCTGTCTCTCATGAATGCCACACAACGCTTCAAACATGTCTTTGCTTCACACAGACCTGCTGTTATTGCCATTTCAATTACCGTAATTTATTAACCTCATAACCACTGAACAGCCATGGAAATTTAAACTTCCTTTCTATCAGATGCCCCACATTATTTTCACAGTTTCTTCGTATTGTCTGATTTTAAGCAAATACCATTTTTTGCTTATTCTTTGCACTAGGTACTTTCATTAGACATATGCTACAGTACTACTGAGATTTTTCTCCCAGTTTCCCTCCTCTGGCTAATGGCCAGGGTTGTTCAGAACAAATGTACAATTTTGGATGTAGATAGTGCTGTGATGATTCATGAATACTAGGAACCAGTCTTGCAAAATACCCCACTTGTCTACCCTCCAAGATCAAGCTTTCTGATTTTTTTAAAGCTTATTAGTTTGCCAGTTATCACCCATCAATCAAAAGCATGCAAACTGCTTTCAGCTTGAGCTGATATATTTTCACAGGTTTGCTAAGTAATTTGTTTCAGATCAACACTACTTCCAGACCACATTCCAGATTCTCTTGAACTCAGGTATCTACCTCTGGATTCAAATTCATGGGATTTGCAGAAAATAGCTTGTTAGATAGACTTTCAAGAAAAATATTGCATATTTAAATAAAAGTTTTTCAGGGGAATAAATCTTGATTTTTGAATGTAAGTTCTATTTCTGAACATGTCTATGCTTAAAATAGGGAAGCTGAAACCATCTGGGGAACTTAATCCTGCTGGGGAGAAATGCACACCACCTTGTATGATATTAGACTAGACTAGATTTTCTCCTCTAGGCAGGGTCCAAATTAATGGTATAGATCCTATGTTTCAGTGTGGATACTTTGCAGTATGTCACAGTACATAGCATTTAACCCTGCAAGGAAGGATCACAGCAGACCAGGAAGATCATGTAATGACACACAGCCATCACATCCTCTGATCTCCGCAGGATACAAATAAGAATTCTTTAGGCCAAGCAATCCACATCGCCACCAGGAAAGGGCAGAAAATATCCAGAGGGGCAAGTTGGTGGGCACACGACAAATGGGAGCAATAAGAGATATTTCTACAGTGTTCTGTATTATCAGGCATACATGGCAGTGGATTCTGCAGAGGAAAGAGGTAGCTGGGGGTTTGGCTTGACATGGAATTATTATCATGTCACCGTGAAAGAAAAATAAGCTATTAGGAATCAGTTTTCATCCTTCAAACTTAGTCCACCTAGCCAGTAAAGTTTTTGAGAGGTTAACAACTTTGAATACACTAAAATATTCATTTCATTTAATGTAAACAGCTCCACACCCTGTTACTTATTTCTTCGGGCTCCAGTTTAGAGAGGGACTTAGTTCAAATCCCCCCCTCAAAGGTCTGCACTAGATGTGTATTTGTGCTCAGCTACAGTTAGAAGCCTTTCAACAATCCGTGCCAGAATGAATAACAAGCCCATGCCAAAGCTGCCTTTAACTGTAATTACCAAAGGTGATGAAAGAGGCTTGCAGAGTGGGACCCCATCAGTGGTCATCAAAGTCTGAAATGCTTTTCTTAAAAAACAAGGCTCCACATAAGCACACAACTAGGAGCCAGAGGTGGGTTATTTTGATGGATCTGAGTTTTGATGCAATGGTCCACTACAGGGATTTGAAAACTGTAATTCTGGACAACCCTCACTCTCCTTTATTTTCACACCCCTTAAGAACCTTTCTTCCAGGGCATATTTTTGTTCCTACACTCTATCCATGAAAAAAACACACTAGGCCTTTTTCCTTCCATGGTATCTGAGAGAGACTAAGTCAGTTTTCCGCTTCCTCTGGTGCCCATAGGCATGTGGCAATGCCTCACACATGTTAACAGTCTTGCATGTCTCTTGCGTCTCCTCATCCTGCTGCTCTTAACTGCCTTCCAAATGTTGAACAGCATTATCACCCCTCTCATCCTGAGGTGTCTCTATTTCTCCTTTTCTGGGGAAGAAAGAGTCTGGTTTATTCAATCACTTATACCCCCTTTTCCATACAGGAAACTTAGCTACAGGGCAGGCCTTGGGCATCAAATCATTATGAAAACAGAAGATGCATCACGACTCTCTGAACATATGAATTCACTTTTTCAAACCCTAATACAGTCTGCCTAATTTTGCATTCAAACCATTCAACTGACAGCAAGATGAAAAGCTATGTAAAAATGTTACCATTTTCTTTCGTTACTTTGCTACTTGTCTGCCACAATGTGTTGCACAGACCGGTGTGTTTTGACATGCAGCAGAGTCTGCATGTACAAATTTTTGATTCTTTAGGTTTGGAAGACTAAGAGACTCCTGTAGACTTCTGCACCTTGTTGAAGTAAATAAATACCAGAAATGCTACAGGAATAGTTAACTTCAAGATGAGAAAAGTGGGCACAAGCCAACCTGCCCTGGCAAATTTAATTATAGATCTTATGAATATTCTTTTTGTAGAAGTAGCAAAATAAACAACCAGGAGGCAAAATACTACCTTCAGTCACTACAGGAAGCAAATCAGCTAGGAAAATCAAAACATGAATCCTATGTCTGGCTGCCAAAGTCCCACATACGGGATGCAGCAGACAATACTGACCTAAAATGAGAGTGAGATTACAAGGTAATTGAAAGTGATCGGAGACTTAAAGTGATTAGAAATTATACTGTTTGCATAAATAATATTTTCCACAATCTTGACATTAGGGAATCAGTATTTCTGATGTAAAAAATTTATCATAATTAAAACTAAATAAACATTGACCCTTGTGTATGTGATGGACATGAGCATGGGACTAGCATAAGTAAACACCATACCATACCTTACTCTATGAGACCCTGCTGTGAATCTAGAATAAACTCACTGGAACCAACAGAATTGCTGAAGATTGATTCAGGGATCACACTATGGAATCTAACCATACATAGTATAAAAGAGAGAGTGTTAGAAAAACAGTAAGAAAAAACAGCTTTATTTAACACATAGCTTGAACCAAAACCTGAGCTGTAGATTGAGCCTTTCAGAATTTGAATGACATGTGTGTTTGAATGACATGTGCCTGTTTCTCCAAGGCAAAGGCCTTTTAATGCTGATGTTAGTAGAAAACAACTATTTGTTTCTGGTTATTTGATGCTTCTTGAAGTTGAGGGTTGAATGCTTCCTACAGAAAGTCATCCAACTTCTGCTAACATTTTGTTTATACTGTAGGCTATCATGCAAGAATAACCAAGGTGACCTAAAGCTAGCTAGCCTGGCTAATGATAAACCAACTTGATTACTATTAGCAGTGTAGCCAGAACAGCATAGGGCCCAGAGGAAGATAGTTCATCTCTTGACTTGTAAAGATAAGCCTTTACATGCTAAAGGCAAGATTAGGCTCAAGTCACAATTTCATTTGAAATTCTAGAAGTTTGGTGAGGGGAATGGTTAAATTTTGAGAATTTCATTATGAATGCTACAGAAACAGCAATAAGCTGCAACTCTAACAGAGTTTACTCATTCAGCACTCTTATTCTGGGTAGCTTCTATGTACTCTTGGAGTTTAAGTTTGGCATCAAATTTACTTAAAAGTAAGGCAGACCTTGGAATTGTGCTCTACAAACTGATGAGTGGAATGGACTGCATGGCATTTTTTACTTCATTATTGCTGGATTACTAGCTGGATTGCCCCTAAGTAATAGCTTAGTAAATAATACTCTCTAAACCCTCAGTAAAACATGACCAGCCAATCCAATTAAAATAGCAAAAATAAAATTGGATAAAAATAAAGGAAGAAAGGGAAAAAAAATAGGCCAGAGTGCTTTCAGAAGACTGTTTATTTTCATACATCTAATCTCTCTGGTTTGTTTGTCACTGCAGTGTTTTTGCTTTTCTTAAGAATTTTTAGAAAGTGTCTTCAGTTTTTAGACTTACACATACAATGCATATCATATATATACAGAAAACCATTACAGTTGCAAATATTTTTCAGTTGCTCAACAGTCAAGAAAGGCACAAAATGAAAAAGGAAGAATTAAAAGAAATGATTTTCAGCAAAATAATGATAATCTCTCCACAGTTCCAGTGAGGAAAAAAAATATGATACCAAACCTCACCTGAACTGCTGTAGCACAAAGATAGCATTGAAAACACATTGCAAGCCCAAAAGCACTAACACCCCAAATCTGAACATGCCTGAGCTCAGATGTGGATCCAAGTTTTGCAGCTGGTCTTTATGAAATGAATGTGCTAAACAGAAACTCTAGTTCCCCATGCTTTGAGGAAGTTTGAACCTGAATCTGAACCATGTGTGTTAGCCCACAGGTGCTAAAATGCTCATGCTCTCTCAAGTACAATCTATTGCTTGGGGTTTACAGAATCACAGCTTAGCTTTTTTATAGGTAGTAAGACTTATGAAAACTTCTCATCAAGCAAAGATCTGGCTGATTTAATTCTTTTTCACTTATATCTCAAAACAGATTTATTGAAAGATATGAATATACAAAAACTTTCAAGAGAACCTGGACTTATAAACCATATATAAAGTAAGTGAAGGCTTCACAGACTTACATCTCAATAGAGAAACAGGTTTATGGAGATCATAGCTATCACTCACAACTGTAGGAACAACTCTGACTACCGTTCACTCTAGCACAGTCCACTTTCTCACCCAGAATAACAGCTGTGGCAACTCCAGTAACGGATCACATGGGAAAGCAGTTTGTGTATATTTTAGCAACTTTTATTGTGGCACAGCAGCTGAAAATTAGGAAAGACAGCACAATGGGACTAACCAGTTTTTCCAAGACCACAGTGCTGCTCTGAATTGTATGAAATTTGCAGCTTTGTATAGTATTGACTCAAACTCAAGAATGGAGCTTTTTGCTTCTGAAATTGGAATTGTAAACTCTCTGGAAAAATGGAAATGCTTCTCCATCAGACGAAAGCAGGAAAGATTCTAATATTTACAGATTTGATCAATCTCACAGTAAATAAAACACAAATTTATTTTTTTCAATAGTGCTAGTTGGCAAGGCTTTATCCAGTGACAGCTATAAACTAAATATACTCAAAATTTCTTCCAAATGTTTAAAATTACTCACTATAGTACAGAAAGGATATTGCTGATAAAGTGGAGTAAAAACAGCTACAGAGTTATCAACTGAAGCAGAAAAAGAGAGCTGTTAAGATACCTTGAAGGTCATTTGCATGAAATAATACACTACACTAGCATACAGAAATAGTCCCTGATAATATCTTGGTTTGATGAGGATTATGAGAACCATCTTCTTAAATCATTTGGTAGCACAAGTGACCTAAGAATTTTATGACATTGATTTTACTTCCATTCAATAACATGGCATACTTCATTAGAACACATTTGTGGATATATCTAGTAGTTATGAAAACATCTATGTAAAATGTTTCTGCTGGGTATTCTACAGACTTTGTAAAACTGGTACCAGAGGGCACATTCTAAAAATGCGTAAATTAAACAGTTCCTATGGGCATATGGAACATTCTATAAATTGGCATAATGTTGCCTAATTTAGTTGTGCCAGGATTAGAGCAGACTGCACTGATATCACTTCATAATGAAAGGTAACGTATACTAACACAACTGGCTGATAAAGAAGCAGACCAAAAACTAGAACAGTTATTTCATTCACAATGTTTAAAGGACCATACCTGCATGCTTACAGCACACTTATCAGTGTTAAATGGACATGAAATACTGCAGATACTTTTCTAATCCCCCTGAGACAGCAGAGTCTGTGGTTATACCCTGAAATTAGGGACCACAGCCACATGGCGGAATAAATTCTAAATTCATTAGCAAAGCAATATGCAACAGCAGTGGGCTTAGCTTCCAACCTATAGTATCTCTTACCTCAGCTAACTTATCAAGCAGAGTGGATGGAAACACTCATTCATACCGCTAGTTGGGTTGCATTACCAAAGGGCTGCCATTAGCTGAAGGAAGGAAGGGAGGAAGTTGAAAAAAGGGGAAAAAATTCCAGCAAGTAACATAACTGGCATAAAGCATCTCAACAAAGCTAGGATTATGACTCTCTTACATGAGTTCCCTCTTTTTTTTACCTCTGTCACTTTTACTGCTGAGGAAAACTTGTCAGGAAGATGTTAATGTTGACTTTTCTCCCCTACTGAACATGTATCACTCATTTAAGGGCAGAAAACCTCCACTCTGTTCAACAGTTTACATAGGATTTTCCAGAGGTAAGAGTTATGATCATGGATTTTGACCCTTAAACTTAGATTCAGTACCCATGGGACTTCATGTCTAGCTTAGCACTCTGCCGTCCACTTAAAGAAACTGTTCCCTGCTTCATGCTTTAGCTGGAAACAGCAGCAACAATAATGGATAGGATTTCTAAGCAGATTGAAAAACTGGACTATTTGTCTATTTTCTGTCAAAATCATTCCCATAGCTCTAGCAGATCCTGCTATTCTGCTCTCTGCTACCTTATTTTATTAGAAATTGATGATAATTCTGGAAGATAGGGAAAGAATCATAATTACCATCCTGCCAAGCCTAGAAACAGCAAAACAATTTTAATATTTAGTGCAACCTCTGCTAATATGTAAAATACAATTCTGGAACACACAGCATATTTTTTCAATCAGGATCTTTCAGGTTTGAAAATATATTCCAATATAAAGAAGAGAAATAAATTCACATGAATTTCAGGTAGCTAAAGAACATCCAGCCGTTTAACATTCTGTTTGAGTCATGTGAAACATTATACACACTTATTAAACACCTTGACTGAACAAACGACTACTATCAATCACTATCCTGGATGACATACTAGTATTTTCACTCCAGCTGGACTGTGCAATAGAGAGACAGCAATAAATAAAAGCCAGATTCTGAGGAACATGGCAATGACCATATCCCAATGACCTGCTCTGCCTATATATTTCCAGGGTGCCTATAGCCAAGGTATCCAGTAGTTAAAAACACTCTGTTCTTTATAGAGCCACAACAGTTGCTAGTTTGGGCCTCAGGAAAATAAAAAGTGGCCTTTGGTTTTCCTCTCTACAGGTTTTGGTCAGTGGCGCAGTGTCATCATGGTAGCAGCTGGAGCATGCCAGCATGCCCCACGTCTCTTGTCCAGGGGCAGCCCGTGCTTTCCTAGGGCAGACAATTCTCGCCAGTGTTCATGGAATCACCCTGCGCAGTCTCCTTTTCTGCTGTGGCCACATGTATCACCAGCTTGCTGTGAAGACCCTTCAGCCTTTCCTGGGGTCATTCCACCTTTCCTCTTTCCTGTCAGTCTGAAGAAGGATGGCAGTCATTCCCCTTTCTCATCCATGGTTTTCAACTTTGACATTCGCTGGTATTAGTTAAAAAAATAAGAAGCACACTGCTTATCAGATGACAGTTCATGATAGAGAGGAAACAGACGAGCAGTTTCTCTTTTCTGAGCTTTGTATCAAAAAATATTGAAACTCAAGGGCAAAACACTCTGGACTGACAAAAATAAATGCCTCTTTGTGCAACACATGATTAGGATGAGAGGCCCACTTTCACAAGTGAGTCGAGGCAAACAACTCTGTAAGATTCAAAGGGGGTCTGGCCTTTTATGTGAATAACAAGATATAAATAGTTAATGCCAACAAAGAGGATTAGAAAGCGTGAAAAGTCTCATGCTTTGAGATTAGGACAGTGTCTAACTAGTAATTACCACAGTGTCATCTTTCTGGGGCTGACTGTAACTTCTGGGACAGGCAGTGCCTGTTTGAACAGGATACCAGGCTTCATGGCCGACTCAAGCTGACCACTCCTACGTGACTGGCATATTTTTTATTTATATTGCTATCATACTAAATCTTCTAGGCATAATCAGGAACAGTTGTTTGAAGTACACGTACTACTCAAGAGCCCCTACTCTGAAATATTTGTCATCTAAAATACTAGAAAATAGGATTTCACACTAGCACTTTCCATTCTTTTCATCACGTCTGCAAAAGGCTACGCATAACGCATGTTCCTAAAACAAACAACGCAAGCACTATCATAACTTTGGCAAATAAAGGCTGGAAATAAAACTGGTTTCCTTTATTTAGTTGTATATCTTAATGGTGTTTAGAAATGGGCAATTAGTCTTTGCATTTCTTCAAAGTTGATGCATTGGGCTCTTCCTTTTCATTTAATCCTCTGGAAGCCACTGCATACAGAACTAAGAGATGTAATACGTTATGAACATTTGTCACAAGGAGAGAAGTATTTAGGATTAATTTGTTCCAAAACACTAAATATATTGCCAATTTTTATTTGTCAAAAATACATCGTATCTTCCTCCATACTGCTGAGCAACTATACATAGCAGATACATGAGATAAACTGTACCAACCAGCAAATTGTCCCAAAGAGCTGGACGTTTTTTCCTACCCTTGCCAGAATTGGAAGTCTTGTGCATTTAGGCTTATTTCCAAATCTTTAAGGTTTGGATGGCTTTCTTTCCTCTGGTCCCTCCTGCTTCCCCCCCCCCCCTTTTTTTTTAGCATCTTAAAATGCTTGCCCAGCACAAAAATTATCATTTAAAACTCTTGTTTTTCATTAGTAATTACATTCAGATCAGAAAAAAAAAGGAAAAACAATTATACATTTGATACTGTGCTAATTCAGGTTCCAATTTTAGCATTTATAAGTTACTGCTATTGGCTAGTGGAAGTTGTGCACCTAATTAAACCCCTGCATCCTATCCTGAAACAGGGGTCTTCCATCTCTTAATGAGCCAAAGTTTGTATTTTGTTTTGTAAGGCAGGAAGCATTGCTGATGTACTGAAGGGACAGTAGAAAGTTATTATATAAAAGACATGTACTTTATGATTTATGACTTTATTCCCTATTTCCCTGGGGTAGCTTCAGGGTTCCCTTCAGGGACTAGAATCAAAGAGAAGCTGGAGAGACTGCACAGAAGGAATGGCATATGCTCACATACTACAGAGCACTATATGGAGTTCCAAGATTTTTCTACTTTAGGAATACTGAGGCAGTTTTCAGTGAGGGAACAGAGGTGTAATCATGAAGCCATCATATTACACAGATATCCCAGATCTCCTGATATGTCTGGGGCATCACGCTTACAAAAAGGAACATTTATAAGATCATTTATTTTTCTAAGTCTAAAATGGTAGCTATGATCCACACTGTGGCTGATGACAAGAAGTTCCTACCTTTGTGATTCCTGATTTCTAGGTCTCTGCAGAACACCTATTTGCTACAGAACTACCAAGAGATGAGAATTTGGCCCCAAATTTTTAAAGTGAAAATTATTATGATGCTTTTCCCATGGGAATGGAATGGAAGAGTACTGTCTTCCTACTGATTTCAGTAGATGCCCTTACTTATCTTTTCCCTTCCCAGCTGATTGTTGTACACTACTAACCCAATAATTACTGGCACTAGGAGACTGAATTGTCCACAGATAAAGCTAAAATGCACAATATTCTATTCTGACCTTATGATTCAATATCTTGTGCTGTTTTTTGTCATCGCTGAACAGAATCATGAATTAAATGCTAGACGTAAGAAACAATTTTGGAGTGTACTGTCCTGATTTGTTTTATTAGCATTATTTTTATAAGTACATGAAAGAAACATATGCAAGATGGAAAATTATATTACCTATTTTATATTACAATATCCAAGGTGTCAGAGATGGCAATAAGGCACAAAATTTGGGTCTGCAGTTTTCCTTCATATTCTTTATCAAGAATGTGTTAATATTTATCATCTATATTCTGTTTATTTCATTTACTTTTACTAATGTAAATAGAAATAATATTTCTATTAGAAATATTTTGCAAAGCAAACTTACACATAGCATAGTGGAATGATGTCAGTGGAAATGATGTCAGGTGACTTGTCTGCATTCCATCACAATTTAGTAACCAGGCAGGAATAAAATCCAGGGTGCCTGATTCTGGGTAACTACACCGTTGCACTGGGGCATGCTACCTCTCACAGCTGGGGAACATTTGATGATATGGAAACTTTTTTACCTGAAATTTAATTTGCAGGATACCCTCAGGAGAATTGTCATTCTTATCTATATAGTTCAGGATATTTTGGATCAATATGATGCTTTTTTGTTCTCAGTGTGGCTGAGATTATAGGCCATTAAAACTAATGAATTAGCTGTAGTCTAGTATATGTGTGTAGTGAGAACACCTGCGGAAGACCTGGCGAGGAGTCAGTGACGGGCAGAGTACATGGTAGCAGCCCCAGCGTGTGAAACTACACACCGACCAAATTCCTATCAGGGCCAGGCATGCATACTCTGTTTTGTCAACAACGTCTAGCTGCTTCCCCGGATAGTAGCTACTCAAGGTTAGCACAGCTGAGATAAGGAAACAGTTCTAGTAAATTTAAGGGGCACTTATGAACAACAGGGGAAGTCCTGTCTGTGTGTCCAGCCTGTGTCCCTGACCCATACTTCCAGCAGCCTCCCATTGGCGACCACTTCTCATGGTTCCTGGGGCTCCCCGTGCAGTCTGTAGTGTAAGTCCTTCATTAAACCTATCCTGTTTAACCCCTCATGAACCTTGAGTGTCTCTCTCCGACAGTATCCAACCCTCTCTTGCCCACCTTGCAGTCACAATGTGCATGAAAAGGATTAATGCTGAAAAGGTGAAAGTGTACAGAGGTTTCATTTTCCAGTAGCTGACAGCATTTGGTATGCTTAAGTAAACTGTGCAGGAAACTATCTCCACAGGTTCTCACTACATTTTAAAGGGGTGTTGGCTTATCAAACATGTTGGCTGGCTGCCTGAATTATGAAAACACAGCCTATTATTTTCTAACAGTGAGACTGAAATTTCAGCATAGTTTGAGACCTCTATGGATTGTTTCTTATGGTCTGATACATACTGGTTGGTTGAATTCTCCCATCAGTAAAGTAAAAAGCATTCACCAACTTACTTGCTGCTCAGGCAGCGTCTCAATGAATACGAAGCGCCTCCTCCACAAGTGCGTGAACATTCGCTCCACGAACCCCAGGCATCCCACAGTGAGTCTCGGTCTTCCTCTGAGCGAGCTGTTCTAGAGCTCTGAGGAGAGGGAGAAAAAAAATCAGGAAAAAGACAAAAAACTATTTTTGCTAGCTTAACTCTTCTTTATAATGGATATCATCTTGGTCGTTGAAAGAACCAAACCAATCTGTTGTCCACTGATGCTCCTACTGATTGACAACAACTGGTTGTTAGAGTTAGGGGTATTGTAGAAGATGCTTTCATTCTTTGACTATCATGCTCTGCCTCTTGAGACTGGTGATGATTATTGCAGAAGAGTACTTTGAACAACAGTGAGACAGGGGTCTTTTCCTGATTACAAGGAAGAAGGACAGTTTGGTAAACCTCAGCAATTATGCTTTCATGTTTTGTTGCTGTGCAGTACTGATTGATAGACCCAGAAAGACTCAGCTCTTCCAGGATTAACCCATAAAGTACAGCAGTACCTACCTCAAGTAATACAGTCACACCAATTTTCAACAGTTCATTTTCATTTATGCAGGTGCACCTCACAAGCATTGGTCTGTAAGGACACAAATGATTCAACCATTTGGACAGATATTGTCCCTCATGGACAAGGCCATTTTGCTGGAGGAACCTGAATAACCTACAGAAGCACGTAAAGGTGCATGGAAAATGCCAGGCCATGTCTTCATTTAAAATCTGGCTTGTGCTGTGGGCCACCACCCACTGAATACTGCATTTCTAAATGTATCTGGAACAAAAGAGAAGATGAGATAAGTATATGAGGATAGCTTTTGCAGTAGACCTTCTGCAGAGAAAAATCAGCAGGCATCACTGCTAACCTGCGTTGGAGGAATCAATGTCAGCTGTCAACACTGAGGGATTATTCTGGGACACAGAGATAGTTCAACACAGAACTAATTTTATCTTCAGTGGAGCTGAGTAGAATTTTTGTAATGAAATCCAAAACCTAGCAAAATATTCCAGTGTTGAATTCTGTTATTCACAGGCAAAAAAGGAAGTGTTGACGATGGTTTAGGGCTCTGAACAGTTTCAGTATATATCTGCTTAAGGAAGGTACTGACTTTGTCAGAGAACCAAGATTCAAAACCAAAAAGTCCGTTTCTGTAGAGTGAAGCACCAAGTCTGGCACCTCAGCATATAAAATGTGTGTTAATTGGAATTTATCACAGTAAGAGGTAGCTATTCAGTTTATTTTTAGGAACCAAGAATGTATTATATGTTCCAACTATTAATGCTCAGAGAATTTTCTAATATGGAAATCATTTAATCCTAAAAAGTTTTGCAAGGGGATTGCAGTTCATCCACTAGTGTCATCTATGATGCTGAATAAATGGCCAGAAACAAGACTGGCTGAAGTGAAGGCTGATCTCTTTTACAAGCTGTCTCTGCACTCAGCTCAGATTAGCTTGTGGATCAGCTTACTCAGGTTGACAGAGTAATTATATTGTTATTTTCATTCTAAAAGCCTGATACTACTCTCAGATACATTGGCACAATAAATTAGGAGTTACGACATGAAATTTGATGGTGTTAAACCAGCCTAAGTGAGATCAGAACCATACGCCAAACTGGCAAACTTCTAAGGAGAAATTATTTCAAGTAGAGAAATTAAGATCTGCAGATCATCTGTCCAACCAGTTCCTCTTCCTTCCCTCTCTTCCCATTATTTCTCTTATCATAGCACAGTCCAAGCCTAATCTTGAAAAATGAGTCAGTCTGTTCAGATGGAAAGAGGGAAAAAGGAAATGATTTCCCTCGCTGCATACACCCCAAATATGGCTATTTCTTTTGAAAGGAAGAGCTTGGCGAATGGAAAAGGTCAGGTGCAGGACTAATGTACAACACCACACCACCACTGCCCACACAACTGCTGCTCCCTGGCATTTCACAATGGACACCTACTGCATTCCTCATGCTGCTGCTCATGGACCCTTCAAAGGCAGGAGTGTTCCTTTTTTAAACCAGGGGATGCATTTTAAAAGGTAAATACCCAAATGCCACATATATAGAGTTGAGTCTTTTTGTCCTCCTGACACAAACAGGGTGCCACAAACCCTTTTGAAAGACCTTTAGGATCCGGTCCGGAGCATGCTGAGGTCAAGTGAAAACTCCCAGTGAATTAAAGGGGTCCAGGACTAGAACATTAAATGAAAGGCTGAAAAGGGACCCCAGCACAATTCTCAAAGTTTTTTTCTTAATTAATCAAATAAATCCTGTGAATGAGAAGGAACTTAAGCCAAACACCCAGAAGGCAAGCTTTCCTCAAGCAGCTCTGCTGAAGCATCTCCACTGACCCTACTATCCTATTTTTTCACTTTTACCGAGTGGAGATTGCCAGCCATGACAAACAGTGTGGTGATCCTATGGCGACTCCATTTTAAGTCTGCTTCATGGTGTGCAGTTTGGAAGGGCATTTTAAACACATGCAGCACTTCCTTCTGCAGAAGAGCTTTTTGAAGATTATGGCATAGCTTAGATGGGTAACTGAATCAGTTTTAAATTGTTGTAACATTTAGTATAATGTAATTTTGCTTTGGATCTACTGATAGAAAAAATAGGCTGAATTAATTTAGTCTAGTGAGAGATAATACTGGATTGTATAATGAGTGTATCACAATGACTGGACATTCCGTTAGATTCTTTCTTATCTATATTAAAATTTAACATGATCTAATTCCAATTCAACACTATAATTGCAAGAGTAAATTTAAAAGTTAGTGAGATAAGTGATCAAACTGTGACTATGGCCAATCCCCACAGCTGCAAAAGATCACACATACAACAGTTTCACAGATGTGTTCCATCCTCTAGATACAATCTTATTAGCATTTACATGTGAGATAAGAGTAGTGACATGCCAATTTACTGAGGTTATTTTGGCTGGTTGCTTTCTGAAGGGTATTTTTATAAAATTAAAATGTGTGTCTGCACTTTTAGTTTGCTGAAATGAAAATGTGTGTCTGTGTTTTTAGTTCATAAGGAAACAAATATCTTCAAACTGTAAATGGATGCATGTCCTGATCTTTCAGTACTGGTTGAAAGCCCAGTCAAAAGCATAATTAAAAAGGGTTGCAAGGTAAAGCCACATGAATCAAGTGCTCTTACCTCATCACAAATTATATCAGCACAGCTAGACATTCTAAAGGGTCCAAAATTTCTGAGATAAATTGTACTCCCACCCAGAGGAGAGCCATGTGCCTGTTATTTGCATTCCACGATTTGTTATAAGACCTATATATTTCCAGAAAGCATGTGATCTCAAGCTAGAACAGAATCCAAGTTTTCTTTTAACAAGTGGAATAAACATAATTCATTTCAACTCCATAGTGTTTAATGTTAAAGAAAGTAGTGTTTTTCCCTTCTATGAACTACACAGTTAAGACTGAACCTGAAACTCTAGCAATGCCTGAAAGACTGTTTTAAATCTGAAAAAGATTGCAAGTCTTTTGCAGGTTTAAAGAATATATGCAGTTAATAGCTAAGAATTCACTGTGTAGCACAAAATTTTCAAAATTAGCTTACACTACTAATAGTTTCTACCTACTTTCACCAAAGTGAACTAAACTGAATAACCTACATATAAAAATACTTGCACACTGAACAGTGCAGTGCTCCACAGTACAAGAACTGCTAGAGTAGTCTTTAAAGCCCTCCAGTTCCTGCCATAAAGAGCAAAGAGAAAAAAAAGAAGGAAAAAAAGAAAAGTAAAGCAGAGGGATATGTCACTCCAAAACAGCAAGGAGTAAAACTGCCACAAGCTGAAACTTCCTTTAACTAATACTAACTTCTCTCTTAGAAACAGTCTTTAAATCCCTGTCAGCTGGTCTCCTCCAGGTCGGTATTTCTCTAAACACCAGCATATGCCAAATGAGCAGTATGCAGAGGTGCATCCTGGCTCATTACACCATGCCACTGATATCAAAAGAGTTCCCCCCATTCTGTCCATCCTAGGTGGATCTCAGTTTGAGCTTCCCAGGAAACACTCACTGCTTTGTCCATGCAAAACTCACCATGTCCTGACATCGATAGCATCAATGGCAGAAATGTTACTTCATGCAAACAATATGGTTATAAACGGCAAACATAAAAAAGTCTGCTAGCACTAATCAAATTCAACACTATCTTTATACCTCATTACACACTTAACCTCAGGCTGATCCTGTAACTACCACCCAACACAGCTGCCCCCCAAAAAAGGGGGATGAGTACTTCTGAATAATTTCCTAATGAGAAACAAACTCTTGTTCATTTGGACAGAAAAGGCAGAAGGATCAGGTGTACACAAGACAAAAAGATGAAATCACTGTCAGTGGATAGGGTATTCAGCTGAAGATACTTACAAAGGAGAAATAGGTTTTAAACTATAAGTTGAACAAAAATTATCCTAAAAGATAAAGAGCTTGAAATTGTCAAAGAAGCCTAGAAGAGTGAGGTATCCTCTTTTGTCCTCAAAAAATTCCAGTTTCAGTGTTTAACAGTAATTTCTGAATTTATCAAAGACTTCTCAGGCATTCATGTTATATTCAGACTATGAGCTGGTCAGACTATGAACAGATTCTTCCTATCCTGTCCCCTACCACACAGAACACAGAAATCACTTAAACCATCTGGAATAGCGTGTGAAAACACAAAAAGTGTCACACATCCTCAAATCACAGCAGCTGCCCGGCCATACAAGAGCTGCATCGCTGATGAGAGAACCAAGTTTTTTTTAAAAGCATGTGTGTACATATGCATGTAGGTACACAAAGGGAGAAACAGGAAAAGTAGCAGGACCTCTCTTCATGTCTTGAGAGCTATGAAATAAGTTCTGCTCTAAAAAAATAAATATCTTCGTAACATACTGGAATTCAATTTAAAATTTTGTTTTGAACTAAAGTCTCTCTACAACTATTCCTAATCCAACTATTTGTCAGCATTGCACAGAGAAAATGTATAAATGCAGATCACGCCATTTAACTGCTCCTCAATTTCCAAGGGTTCCATTCTTTCTCATTCTTCTGTAAAATGTTGCTAGAATCATATTCTTCAAGAAACCAGTGTGTTCCCTAGACTGGCCAGCAACATAGGCAGCGAAAAATGCAGTTAACCCATGGTTGGACTAAGGCACTGATACAGAGTATAAACCACAGCTATTTTGCAGATGATATTCACTGCTGGTTTTGGTTAAGAAATTCAAATCATCTGGTTCTTATCACATCCCCACTGTTTAGGGGTATGATGTATTGTCAGTGACAATATGCAAGGCTCCTTTGAGGCCATTGCCTAAACTTGTCTTTTGCTACTGTGAAAATGATATTAAGGGTGGAAAAACAGTATTTTTCTGTGTTATATGGTCTTTCTGCCCTCCCTTTCCAGATATATCCAAGCACATCCCTATATGAGTTCCTGCCAAGCCATACATTCTCTATCCTTTGAGTAATCTTTGATGATGCTTCAATGTTATTTTGTCACTGAGGTTAAATATATACTTCACACAGCACTGAAATTCTGGCTGTAGTGAACCGGGAAGAAACTGCTCTCAGCACTTACATAGGTGTGTAACAGCAGGAGATAAGACCAGTGACCTCATCCCTTTCTAAGAAACGTGTATCTCAAAACTTGACCCAAAGCAAATATACGGTTTATAAGATTTAATTTGTCCAGTGTTATGCATCTTCGTTGCATTCCATCCAAGGTAACACCTGCATTACAGCTCAGATAGGAAATTGCTTGGAAATCTCTGGCTTTTAAAGGAAGACAAAGCAGGAAAAAAAACGCAGTCAGTTAAATTAATATTGGTAATTACTATCAAACAAAACATTAACATGCCAGATATTTCTGACTAGCTGTTGAAACATTTCTGAGCTATCGTCTTGGAAACATCATAAGTAAAATATCCTAACGTGGCCAGTTTCCAGTGTACAAAAAACATGTTTAATGTATTTAGGTATAAAGAGGTGCACATCATTTTAAATACTACCATATGACTGAAGCACATCAATTCTTCCAGAATAGATGTACCATGCCGAAGAAAGGGCATATTAAGATAAGCCTCACCCTTGTGAGAAGCATAATTCCTTCAAAGCACCAGGATTCACCATGGGTATAGTTGCCCTCCAATTCCCAGTAGACACCTGCCCATTCCATACACTTCATACAAGCAGAGCTCTTCTCAAGGGTAGCCTTAGCAAAGTATTCAAGGACCGAATGGGAACAAACACTGACCTATATTCTTTCCCCAAGGTGACTGCTTCAAGGTGAGGATGGATGAACACTTAAGGTGGTGCGGTAGTCAGCTTGTGTTCCCACTGTCCCAACTATATCCTGCGTAAGGCTGAATACAGGACTTCAGCCATCAGACCTGCCAGCCAGCCAGCCAGTCAGCCAGCCTCCAGCAGTACCACACGAACCAGAAGAACCTGACTTCTCAGTGGAGACATACCAAAGTAATGGTAGTTCGGCTCTCATGACAGTGGTAAGTTAAAAGAACATGAGGAGAGCAAAAGCCTTTGTGTCCAGGACCCCAGAGCTGTTTGTTGCAACTGAGAGGCTGAGCAACCACAGGTGCAACTGCTGTAATGATTAACTGCACACTGTTGCATATGGCCTCATCAAAAGGATTCTACAGAATGATTCACACTGCTGCTAAAACACTGTCTTCTCTGGCAAACAACCTGAAATGAAAAGTAGCTGCAGTGAGCATCAATCCTCTTGAGGTAGAAACGGCTATACTTTGTATGCTGGCTCCCCTGCTCTCCAGAGGGCAGCAGCTCCCTTCTGGAGTGGTGTTCTGAGCTGAACACCACCAGACCACCGGCCCCTGGGCTTCCAGTCTCAGAAAATTAACTGAGGTATTTTTACCTCTTTGCAGATGCAAGACCAGGCAAAAAGCCTGCAATGGGATCATGAGAGTTCTTCCTATGAAAAATCCCTGGCACAGGAAACCCTTGATCTGCATGCCCCAAGGAAGGCACTGGCACCAAAGCACACACACGTGGGTATGCACTTCAGGGAATTATTTTATGCTCATACTTTGGTTGTACAGACAAACAAGCCAGGATTTATTTTCTCATTTTGGCCTCTTAAAAAGGAATAAAAAGAGATCTAAATCTCCTTCTGGGTTGTTTTTAATTTACTCTTTCTTGATGAGGAGAGGAGAAAAAAATCTCACAGAGATCTTGCAGCTTTTCACTACTTATTCTGCTCCTGTGAACAGAGGCAAGGGGAAGAGCAAGAGGCGGACAATCTTTCTTCCCTCTGAAGGAAGACACCTGACAAACACACAGCAAGCTCAGTTTCCAAGGACACAAGTATAAAGTTGCTATTGGAGTCCTTGTCAACTCTGACTTCTGCCTCCTTGGATCTCCATAGTGAAACAACTTTATGGAAAAGGTATCTGAGCGGGGGGTGGGGCACAGGGAGAAGTATGTCTTCTTTTATTCCTAAACAGCACAGTCATGCAAGGCCAATCCATTACTACAGGAACAAGAAAAAGCACCTTTTTCCTTCAGCACAGGATAGCAAAGGTCCGTCCAGGAGGAACTAACCCTTTGTCCCTTCCTAACCATGTATACGGTGATCTGGTTATTGCATAAGTAATAAGGACAAAATCTCACACTGAACTCTCTTTGTCCTCAAAACAGGATCTTAGTATTATACACATTTGCACTCTGTGGCAGTCTTTAGCTCCATACATCAAGTGGTCTCTGCAGAAGGAAAGCATCGCCAGCACTGTTCCCATAGTCCTGTGGGATTCTTCCTGCCCTGAAGCAAGTCATATAGCTGTATACATGTAGTTTTTTAAAACATGAGCATCATAAGAAGCACGTAGCCTCTAGTCTGCAACAAAACAGAGAAGAAAAAATAAACAGCCATCTCAGTTCTTTAGAAGAAAAACAGCCATTCCCATGGCTGGGCTGGAAGTTGTATCCCAGGAGAAATGTGCCAAACGTGAGCTCATTTCTGCTCCTAAAGGGCATCAGCCAGCCAGGGGGGTTGCTGGCAGAGGACGGGGTTGACACCATATCACTTCAACACACTGCATGCTGTGCTCCCTATAACATTTTATAGCAGTGCCTTATAAAACTGAGATCAGTCCTATCTCTTGCTCCACTTACCACATGAAAATATGCACCAGGGGAGCACTCTCTTGCTCTCATAGACCCAAGTTACAACATCCTGTTGTATTTAAATCCTGCCGTGCTGGTGTAAACACCAGATATGGGTGATCCAATACAGAGCAGGTCCAAGCTGGCTCAGCCTCAGACTTGTCGCCTAATTGAATCAGAACTGTTTTTAAGGCTAGGACTGGTTCAGATGCACAATGGGTGAAATCACTTTCCAGAATTCGGAACCCACCCAAACAGCACGGGTTCAAAAGTGCATCTTACACTCAAGTACTTTGGGTTTGCATTCCACTTAGGAAAGACTGTTGGTTGGGAAAGAGGGGTCAGGGCTGCATAGAAAGGAAGAGAGAGAAAACTAAATTATTTGTGACAAAGCCTATTTCATGCTAAATATTTTTTAAGCAGCAAGAAGTGAAAGCTGTGTGGGTGTGGCTGGGCTGTATTTATTGGCTTCAAGAAAAATGGCCAATGTACAGCAGGCTCCCGAAGCTTCACGGGTGAACCACTGCCTCCTTGGAAGAGGCAGAGTAATACATTGAAGAAGTGCATGTTACACCCTACCCATTGTCTAAGTAAACTGACTTTGGGCTTCATCCAGCCTAAACTGTACTGTAACTGCACAGAGGTACAGGCCACCATGTCTAATGGTGAGTCCCTTTATGTGCATCAACCTCCGTGCAGACTGGATTTAGGAACTTTGGTTCTCAAAGTCTGAGATAGAAAACCTTGTGCTGTTAACCTAGATTTTAACTGGCTCATCAACCCCAGGGTGTCTCTGCCTCCCCTGGAGCGGGTCATGGCATTAAAACAAGTTGCAATTGGTTTCAACAGAAAGATGTCACTCTCTGGTCAGGAGGCATTTCAGAGAAGGAAAGAGAGCTCTCCAAAGATTTGTATAATTTCAGATAAGCATCCTCAATTTTGATGTTTATCCAAAATAAATGAAGCCTCCCATTCTTCTGAGGGTTTGCCATCTCCCTCAGTTACTTCATGGAGTTGAATATGTATTTATTTTAACAACAAGGGGCCACACAGAGGGTTGACAACTTTAGCTTTGGTAGAGGCAGGAAAACTGAAAGGGTAGTGTCTATGCAAAAAAAGTAAGAGAGATGAGAGAGAGAATGAGAAAGAGCATGAGAGCAAGAAAGGAAGGAAAGAGGAAAAAAATAAGAAGGAAAAAAGGAAAGGAAGGAAGGAAGAAGGAGGGAAGTAAGCAAGCAAATGACCATGAGGAAAGCCAGGGATCCCATGTCATAACAGCAGAAAAAGGAAGACAGAAACAAAAAAAAAATGCTCACAGGATCCTTAGGCATTACTGTAAATCTCAAAGTTTATCTAACACATTTGTTCCACCTTAATCACTAAGCGCTGATCTCAAATCAGTGTATGTTTCTTTAAAAGGAAAATACACCTTGTTAGGAGTTTTTAGGTACCAAAGTGGAGGAGGTTTTTAGGAGTATCAGGACTTCTTTTTAATTACTTTAAATTGAATTATAAAGACGTAAGGACCTAAAAACTACCATCATATAAGCTGCTGCTGCTGCTCTCATGCTGACATCTTGTATGCCACATGACGAAAAATTTATGTTTTCACTACTCTGTCCAAATAAAATTATAGACATATCCGCCCACTGGAACCAGCATGCTGCACAGGAGGTGCTGTTTCACGCCAGTAAACATCTCTGTCAAGAAGTGGTAAGCCAGTCCCACTCAGTGGTGCTCACCAGCAGCTACCATGGCTGAGGCCCTCAGAGACTGACACGACTGTTGCAGTTTGGATTAGCAAAGTCCCAGGCAGTTTTTGTTTTTAGTTTCAGAGCTTTCTATCCAATTATTTCCCCCTCTTCTTTCTGCTAATTCAGATCTTATGCCTTTAAAATGTGGCCCTGGCTAGGTCTTTAAGGAAAACATTGCTGATATCACAGTAACTTGAAAATCTTCCACTCCCCTTATTTAAAAGCTACAGGAACTAGGAAAATGTCATATCCAAAACATATTTAAAATCATAATCCATCCACATACCAAAATGAAAAAGAAGGAAAGACAGCACTGGACTTGTTAAGTGCAGTTACATTAGCCCTCAACAGCAGATGTTTTTAGCAGTCCAGGCTGAAAGAAATAGAGAGATTTAAATAAGTTAGTAAGTAAGTAAGTAAGTAAATAAATAATGCACCATTTGATGCCTGCACCAGAACGGTAGGAGACGTTATTGCTTCCTTTATTTCTTTTCATTTCTGGGTATGTTGATACAGCACAGGATTTGAACATTATACAAGCAAACTTCAAGTAGGGACAAAGATTATATCCGACAAAGCAAGAAGGGGAAATCTGACACCTCTGCAGTACATTCATATGGAAACAAAATGACTTATATTTATTTTATGGGACAGTTTGACTTTATTATATGTTGCATATAATTTCCTGCCTCATTTCTTGAGCACTCTCGGAATTTATTTCAGGATGTCTTACTTTAGCACAACCCCCACTTTCCTCCACCCTGACACCCTCTGCTGAACTTGCTCTAAAAGAAGTCCCTGAAAGGAAGAAATTCCAGGGCAACCCCTAAAGGGTTGAAGATTTGGAAGAAATTCCATAAAGGCAACGAAGATGAAAATGGAAGCAGTGTGAAAATTAATGTACCGTAGAATCAGTGAACATACCACTTATTTTTCTACACAAATAGAAGAAAGAACGCTCTTATGAGATGTATCCAAATAAATCACAGGTGGCAAAACTATTAAGTTTTCTGCATATGCCTGCCTTGGAAGCTGAATAAATCTCACAAGCTACATACCCTGCTTTCCCTCCCCCAGTCACTTGTCTATATTGCCTTCCAATTTCACCACGACTCTGGCTATTTTTACAAGTAATTTGGAGAAAGTTGGGTTCTGGCAGGAAAAAAATAAATTGTTCATATCTGAAATGAAATTCAAATCAAGGCATTTGAAGGGGGAAAAAAGGTAGAAATGCATGTCTACTTGGGGACACCAATCTCTGATACAGTGACACCTCACTGTCAGTGAAGCAGAAAGAAGGTCCTGGACTGCAGTAGTCTTCAATGTACACACTCAGATTCCGGCTAAAACAAACCCACAACCCCTAGCAAAGCTGTTCTGTAAAAAATTAAATAAATTGGCCACTTCACAAAAGAATATTTGTGACCAACACTTCTTTGGGGGTATTTTTTATTACTCTTATGCATAACTTTTAAATACCATGCATAAAAGCTCACAAGAAAAACAGTAATTTAATAAAATACTATAGTACAAAGTCTAAGCAGGTGGAATTCAGTATAGCAGTTCAGTATTGCAGTTACCAGAGGCAAATCAATTTATATAGCTGAGAATCTTGCTCTCAATTTTCAGCTAATACTGTGTTTATAAACCCCTATATTCATAGTATTTGCCATGCTGACGACCCTATCCAATTATAGGATAGGCTGAAGGGACAACCTTCAACAGAGACAGATAAAATACTGCTAACAATTACCTTTTTTGAAAGACAAACAAAATGTTTGAGAATGGCATCTTTAAAATCGTGATACCAACCTTTAAATCTGTCTAGCATCTACAGTCACAAATAGACAATCCTCTCTCTCTTTCCTTTCTGCATAAGGGAAATTTTTTGCTGATAAAGAAACTGGTCTCAACATATACAGCAAGTCTCACCATGCATGATAGCAAACCTTAGGCCTGTGATGAAAACTAAGCATTTCTTGAGAAGGACGTCTAAAATGGCCAGATTACACTAAGCATTGACCACTATTTGTCTGTGTCCAACACTATACATAGCTAAAGTCCTAAGAGGACTTCTCTGTATTCGCAATGGACTTCACAAGGTTTACTTCTTGTTTACATTCCCCATTTTGCCTGAACATACACTTAAGGGATAAGAGATGTTTTAAGACCTTCAACAGCCAAAGCTGGCCAGGTATCTGCTAGAGAAGTCTACTGCCCAACCACTGATACAAAAATATGTCAATGCCAAGCGCAGAAGGTAACCCTTTCTGTACATCAGCTAGAGAGAAGTTGTGCTTCATACCAGAGTATTATGACATACAACTCTGAGAGAGTTCAATATTTCATATCAGTTTTTTATTGGTTTCTGTCCACCACAATCATAACTTTCCAATTCTTGGGGGTAGAGAAAAGAAGCCATTTTTTTCCCCTTTTCCTGCTCCCAGTCATGATACCATAGCATCTGGTAGATGATAGGTTTTCGTCGTTCCATCATTAACTTCAACCGTCTGATTGTGACTATGGGGATGATCTTCTTATTCTGCTTTCCTTCCTCATCAATAGAACCCCTGGCTCTGCAGCAACAGATCAGAATTTCCAAGTTTTTATCAGTTTAATTGCCGCCCATACAGGTCTGGTTTTTCTTACGAGCTTAAGAAAATAGCAAGGAGAAACAATAGTGGTAACAAGAGAGGTAACAGTGCTGTCTGCAGATTCAGGAAGACAACACTATCCTAAACCATGAGGTTATATTTGGATGTCCAACAGCCCAGGATTGAGTTTTAATTTTTTTCAAAGAAAATTATGCAGAAATTGATAGACCTCTCCTAAAAAGTTTTTTGCCCTGGTGTGTGGACTATTCAGACTTTACATTAACTGCTTAGCCTACTGAATTGTTCGTAGACAAGTTCTTTCAGCAGATGAATCCATAACTTCAGGTGACTATGTTCTAATCTTCAGATTCCCTAAGGTGTTCAAGCTCATAGCTGCTTTTACTTTGCCTTGCTGGACCTATGAACCTAACAAAAGTAATTAAAACAAAACATGCTCATCTTTAGTGACACTAATGGATCAGACCAATAGCTCAACAGCCTTTACGAAGTACCAATTGCACCTTCACTTAAATCCTAAAGAAAAAAATTCCATCACACCACCTGAGATCATCTCATACCAGCAGTCTGTCCCAAGTTCCCAGAACCCTTTGCACCTGAAAGAGGAAGGATAAATAAATGATATATTAAACAAAATCTAAAGGAAGAGGTCAGTAAACTAAGTCCAGGCACAGAATTCTAGAGCAATCTATGAAGAAAGTGACGAGGATACTTACTAGCATCCGGACATTCACTTAAGAAGTTAGAGACACGAGACATTCAGAGTATGGCAGCACTGGTCAGAAACCACAACGGTGAGAATTCTTTTGCTCATTTGTATGAATAAATCCTAGCTTTGTATAGTTGAATATCCATTTCAGCACATCCCTACCCAATTGGTGTGATCAAATATCAATCTGCACATAGACATGACTATGCATGGAAATATATGTGTGCACTTTGGACTTTGCACTGGAAAATCCTTCTCTGTGAAGCTATAAATGTGGAAATAGATGAGCAGACATACAACAGTAGATAGACCTATCTGCGCATGAAGAGGAAAAGCCATCAAGCTTTGTACATTCAGATGTAAACAAGAAATGTAATATTCGTTCCACAGGCTAATTGTGCCTGCGGTCATCCAAGACAGACCCAGTTAGATAATAGGGAAATATAATGCCAAAGAGCCTGGAAGAAATGGACTATTGTGTTTGACTATTTTCCATGTACAAATTAACACAGTGAAAAAAAGAAATGCTGCAGAAAAACACATGTACTTTATTACAATTTCTAATGTTACTTCTGTAAGTACCACAACAACATGCAAGAGAGCTCAAAACCACTGAAAAGATGCAAACAGCAAACACAAATGTGATTAAATGCCTTTCTGACATGAAGTGATTTAACTTCAAGTTTGGATGAATGCATATGTCAATGGCTGATTATGGTTTTGGCTGCATTCCCTTTGAGTTAGACAACCATGATTTGCGTGTGATGGGTTTTTATTTTTAAATCAATAGAAAGGGAAATCTTTGGAACAGAATTCCTGCTTTCTTTTGTTTCTCTTAAAAGTGGTGTGTTAATACTTCCTTAATGTGTGAATGGTCACAGAGCAATGAGCAAAATTCTCCAAATACCTGGTCTTAGTCTGGAAAGTGAGAAACTATCTTCTAAATTTACTTTCAGTCTGATTTTACTTTCTGAAGACAGGCATTAAGCGTTATAGCTCATTGTCTCAGAAGTACCTATGAAGGTACCTAACTCCCATTTATGCCAGGGAAATGGGATGGCTGAGTATGCAGCAAGTTCTAGGGCAGTTAACAAGAAAAGACCTTCTCAAGCAACTTCTCTCCCACCATCCCAGTGAAAACCAGTAGGATTTCTTCCAAACGAAGGCTAAGAACCCTGGCAGAGTGCTACAGTCACTGCTACAGCCCTCTAAAGAGTCTGTCTTAAAATACACTGTATTTGCTGGCTAATGGAGGGAACAGAAGAGAGAGGTTATTGCTGATGCAGGTCTGGACTTGTTCTTCCCTTTAGCACTATCAGCAAAAGAGCTGGAGTTGTGTCTGGGCTATGCAACCTTCTTACTTGTGCAATGATGCAGAACAAAGCACTGAAGATGCTACTTTTGTCTACAGTGTCTTACTGAAAATATACCAGGATGTGATAAATGATTGTGAGACTAATCCCATGAGCATTTGCTACCTAGCCTTAGTGCCTACAATTGTGAATGCTTCTACTGCCATACTAGAGAGCTACAGGTCTAGGACCTCCTCATGTTGCTAAGTGTTGGCAAGACAGCGGGTTTAGAGGCATACAAAGTTAAAGAAACACATAAATCCAAATGTACATTTTCATAGCTCTCAAACTTGTTTCATCTACCTGACTAGAGACTAATATCTAAGATGCTAATAGCCAGTCATCACCGGCCAGATCCAATGCCTTTTTGAGTCAATGGAAATCTTCTCAAAAACTTCAGTGAGTTTTGTACCATGCCCTACACGAACTCACTCCGCAATAAACTGCAGTAGTAACATATATATTGAGGTATCTTACGACTTATCCCTCTCTATCCAAGTTAGAAGTCAAATTCTTGCATGTTTATTTAATCTCCTGCTGAAAGCAAGTAAGAGATTTTCCTGAATAAGGAGGGAGTAAAAGAATGGCCCAATTCAAAAAATAAAGTTAAGTTTGCTTCACATCACTATTCTTAAGGCACAAAGATATTTGGAAGGTTGTGAGGGGGAAATCTTTTGGGACAGAGGAAGTCATGCAAATACAAACTAGTATAGTATGGAATATAATGCATAATAGTTGGCAGCAGAATGCACTATTTATTTGCATGAATTAGGGACTGAGAACTTAATTCACAAGCAGCAGAGAGAAGTATAAATGTTATGAGTTTAACATGGGGACAAATCCTACAGTTCTTACACTGTCTTGTTCAGTCATATATTCTGTTGATCTTCCTCAAATTAGTACTGCAGGCTTGGCTCATAATATATTACAGTCATCAGGTAATAAACTTCTCATCTGCATATGTGAAAGTGAACCTAAGCCTGTCTTTACGCCATTTTATGTGAATTCCGTATTTTATATTGAAAATAGACCTTTAAATAAACTAGACTTCTAATTTTCATTCCAGATGGTATTCTTATTTCCAGTGATCTATTGGTATTTAGTGATTATATATCTAAATTTTTTACAAAAAAATCATACAATAATTTTTAATAAGTATTTTGAATAGGGTTATCCTACTGGTTTAGGTCCTCACAACACTACTAAATAATGTGCTAAGATTAGTTTACAAAGATTAGCATAGATTTTTTCATACATATGAAGAGGAAGATGCAAGCTACTATAAAATTAATGTATTTCTTTAAGTTTCTTTGCTGTTTGGATGTATACATTCTGTCAAATCTTCAGAAAAGCTTAATTTATATGTATGCCAAGAGCGCTGTGCTATTAAAAGTGTGTGTATTAATACTCTCCCTGCAGATTTTCTGATAGTAAACCTGCAGCTCATACCTATGAAATTAAATATGAGTCACAATGGAATATTTACTCTCAATCAAGCAGCACAGCTAGAGCGTTCAGCAGTAGAGCATCTTATCAGTTAACTGGAGGAGGTATGCAGGAAAATCATATACTAACAAACAGTTTTATAGCCCTGAAGTATACCAGATATCATATAACATATCTTCCAAAAGTTAGTATAAACTTGTCTCTCTAATGAGTTGCAGCAGTAATAAGAGCTAACTTAAACTGGCTGCAGAAAAATAGTTCAGTACATGCTGTACCTGGTTTCTCTGCATATGCACAGGAAAAAATATTTTTTTCTTTTCTTTTTTTAGGAAGGAAGAAAATTCCAGGAACATTACAGCATGATATAGTTTGATTTAAAGGGGGGGGGGGGAGAAACAGCTCTTATCCAAATTCCAAGCATTCAAATCACCATTCACAGGTCATTGCACACTAAGTTTATAAAAGTGATGCCAACATCAACTTTTTGGTTCTACCTGCAGCAACCTACAATAGCAAGGCTTGAAGCTTGCAATTCTTTAGAGAGGATAAGGTTTACATAATTTGTTCAAAACATTTTCTCTCTACCTGCAGTCTTACAGTCTTAGAGATTAAAAACATACCCACTCATGCACATAAACCTGCATATATATATATATATATATATATGTACATACAGATACAATAACAGCTGCAAGGGACATGTATTTTCATGAAAGAAATGCCATTTACCAGGACAAGGGAAGTCAGAAGCAGGGTGCCAGCTGTTGCCCATCGGCAGCCCTCCATGGTTTACGTCCGTGCTGGAACTGGAGTCAGACACAGAGCAAGCTGCGAAGTGCTCCTCTGCCTGCTGTCACATCCAGCGCTGCTGCGAGCACCTCAGCCCTGCTTCTCCGCCTCCACCAGCCCTGCTCACATTTCCTGACCTAGGGGTGGGTGGTTGGGTTGGGGTGAGCTGTGTGGAAGCGTTCCCTGAGCCGCGAGCAGCCAATCCCCCTCCTGCTGATCAGACACGCAGCAAAACAAAGCCAAGCGGTATAGGGAAAGCGTAGCAGTGCAAGGCAGAGGGGAAGGAAAAAAGAGAGAAAGGAGGAGGAAGATAAAGAGGAGGAGAGAGGCAGACCAGCACAGCTGAAGGGAGTGCTCTGCCTTCAGCAAACGGTGCTCCAGGAGCTCTATTCCACCACTTGCCATGAGCTATTTACACTTATTACTAGTTCAGTAGTTCTCCTTCTGAGCGTGCATTGTTCCATTCATGAGGAAAACTTAATCTGTGTCAATATATAACGTATGTCATTAAAAGCACCAATCATAAAATGTTGAAATCTTCCAGGGATAACGTATGCTTTACTTAAGTTTTGTATTCTTTACAGGAAAACGCTCCCTTTTATACAATTTATTCAGCAATAAAGAACACTGTCTCTGCCCTCAATTTGTAAAGCAGGCATATTTCTAAGAAGGACTGAGTGACAATCTTTCTATCATGATTTTTTTTTCTTTTTTGAAAAACCACCTTATTCTGCATTAGAATGAAAGTAAGTTTAGAGGAGGGAGACTTTTGCATAAAAAAGCAAACATCCACACAACTCAAGAAAGCCAGGATCTCTGCCTTTGAGGTTTTAACTTGATGGATAGGAGTTGCAAACCCCTGCTCTGACTTGGTTCCAGATTCATCCAGTTTGCATGTCCATGCCTCTGCATTGTCTGAAGTCTCTTGCTATTTTTTTTTTTTGACTGTTTGTTTGTTTTATTTTCTAAAGCGGAAGTTCAAAACTGGATCCTAGAACTCTTTCTCAAGGCAGTAGGCATTCTCCCACATGGGGCTGAGCTGGGCTTCCCCTGCAAGAGTAACATAATGGTGCCGCAGGGGATGCTAGGGCCAGATGTGAATGTAGAAAGCCATGTCTTCTCTAAGCTCTTGTCTGTGGTCCCTCAGTAAGCTCAGACACAATGGAGCAGAAAGGTGAGCTACAGGTGCTTTAGGATGGAGAAGAATATGCAAACGCAATGAGCCTGGAAAGAGACTGGAATAGGAAGACAGCAGAGGAGAGTGAAATTACACTGAGGGCACCAGGGCTGGGTTCAGAGAGGAAAAGGGAGCAAGTGTAGACCACAGACAATTTAAGACAACTGGCCATCAGCAGGAATGAAAAACAGCCTGGTGGAAGAGATGGATGAGCAGATGGAAAATGATATCTAGTTTGCAAGAGGGAAGGAACTGAGAGGAAAAAAGGTTACAGCAGTTGAGAAGTCAGACAGGAGGAAAGAAAAGGGTCAGGCTTGGCAGAATGGGAACGTGAACATAAATACTGAGGACATAAGGCCAAAACATAAAAGAGAGAACCTTCACAGACCTGGGCTTGGGAAATTACAACTGGCTGAAGAGAGAGATTAGGAACAAGAATTGGAGGGAATTAGGAATACTGGAAGAAACAGACTTCAGCTCACACTGGCTAAAGGCAGCCTCATTGGGGAATTAAAGTTTCTATTGAGCTCCTTGGCCACCTCTGTCTTTTATCTCCCCTGCTCTTGTTCCCTTACCCCAAGAAGCCTACCATAATCTCAGAAGTCAACAGTAGCCTTACAGATAGTCTCTGGAATTTCCATATGCTAAATTTTCAAGGCCAAAATGATATGGTAAATGACAAGGTTTGTTATATTGAATTCACATGATCACCATTTTATTTTTACAAACCAAACTGCCCCAATTATGATTACATACATTAGGAGGGATGAAACAACTGAAAGAGACATATGCCATATTTTTCCTTTTTTTTCTCCCAACTTTAAATTGGAAATGTTACATTAACACTACGATGGCCCATCCCAGAATTTCTCTTTTCTTGTTCAGCTTTGAAAAAGTTGAAGTACGGGTTTTCGAGATTCTTTTTATCAGCTCAGAAGTCTCAAATGGCAACTAACTCATCTAAGTTAAAATAACTGCAGCCTACCTGCTTTTCAGTGTATAGTCCTGCCATCATTCTGCTCGTGGAAATCCCTTTGAAGCTGATGGGACTTTTGCATGCACAATAATAGCAAGAGAAGTAAATTAGTTTTGCCAAATGATGTGGCCTGCAATGCTCAAATGCCTAAAAAATGTGAATTGGCTATGTATAGTTTTTTTCTTCAGGATTCTTATTTAATCAATAGCAGAGCAGCAAGACTTTCATAATAAAATGTTAATTGGTATGAAATTCACCTGACCTGATATTTTGTTGCACATTGAAAATTCAGACCAGATTCCTGAATACAGATTCATTTTCAGTTTCATAACAAACCCAGGCAAAGCCTGTGATTTTTTCATGAAACCATGCAAACACCATCTTTCTAACAGTTTGACTTTGTGTTTTCTGCACATATTTGAATGTAGAAATCAAAGTGAAATTCAAGGAGTGGAAACTCACATGAATCAAGTCCAAAGGAAGGTCTACTCAAATTCTTGCATTCGGCTTTAATGAGGAGTCATGCCCAATACCTGCCAATTTCTAGTGAGTAATGTTGCATCTACCTAAAGGCTCATTTTCTTTCAATTATTCCTAATTGAAAACAATGAACTAAAAAAAAAAAGTGTGGATTTTTTGAAAAATGACTTTAAGGCATGAAGTGCCTAGAAGTGTTCTGGTGTTGAACTTCTTCATACCCTGCTATTCAGATACAGGATTTTGTTTGAATGCATATATATATTTGTATGGAGTTCATTTATTTAATCCTGCTGAGCACTAGTTTGGTGGGTGGGATGTTTTTGCATAGCTACTTACAAATAAAGCCTGTAACAGGAAGGAAAGTATGTCCCATACAAGGTAATATGGCCTAAAAGGTGCACAGTCTCAGGCTCTGTTCATCTCTAGACTTTCTCTGTCATGCACCCCAAATGAATGCAAGAATTCAGAGCAATACAAGACCTCTACCTGTGGCAAATTAATAGCTGAAATCTTAAGATGAAGTCCTGGCTCCCTTGAGATCAGTGGCAAAACTGATATTGGAGATCAGGGAGTTCAGGATTGCATGGATTACCGACTTGCTGAATATAAACATACAAATATATCATCTACACATCCTAAAATTATGAACACAAACCCTTCACCAACTTAAGGGAGAATGGACACACAAACACAAGCTACTCCACACTGTGAAAATGACCCCTTCCACTTTCTGAACTGGCCATTAGCTCCCCTTATCCTCCACCTCTGCCAGGTGTTTAAATTAAACCAGTTTGCATCTATTCATGAGAAGCAGAGCTGGATATCAGCACTGCACATCTATAACAGGTTATATGAAATGAAAGTAGAAGCAAAGGAGGGTGTCTAAAGCATTATTTTAAGCTATACCAATTTAATGATGCTTAATTTGGAAAACACACGTGCAGGCAGGAGAAAACTCTTAACATCAATATGCTTTACAGCAGGAAAAAGTGAATCAGCTTTGGAACTGATCTCCCTGGGGAGAGTATGTTACAGTTTTCACTCAGAAGCCACCTGTCTCCTCCTGGAGGCTGGACCTCCTTTTTACCATCAGGTCTGGAGCAAGCAGGATTTTTTCTTCCCTTTTGCTTTTTCGGTTAACAGTTATTTTTAGATTGCCTCTTATAGACTGGATTGGTTTGGGGGAACCTGGAAGCTTTCACAAGTATGGAAAGTGAGAAGTGGGAAGGAGCCAGTGCTTTATAAGCAGCTTTTGATAGGATTTGCATTTACATGTGTGTGTGTCTATGCATGCCTTTAGGACCTGTGAAAGACATTACAATGAAAGCTGTAAGGACAGTAATATTCTGAACTGCCAAGGTGAAGTTTACCCAGATGCACAAGGTCTATGATTATTAAAGCACTTTCCTGAAAGATTATGTTATTGATGCATAAAAAGTCTCTGTCCAGACCTCTGATTTGAGAGGAATTCAAACCTATAATAGCAGAAACAGTATAGTTCTGAGGAATACAATCATCCTCACCTGTCTTAGCAGGACAGTGTGTAGATAGCTCAGCCTTCAGACTCATCCAGTCTTTTCGCTGTTGGCTGATACTGGCTGCCAAGAGTGCCAGCAACTCATTGCAAGATAACCTGCAGTGAGGACCCCTAGGAACTGGAATGATGTGACCTGTGTATCTTAGGCACTTTCATGACTCACTGCATCTAATGTGAAGAGAAGTCTCAAGAAAAAAGTGATACATAAAGCTGTTTAATCCGTTTTGTTTTACTAGACAGAAACCAGACTGATGAGATACTTTCACATGAAACAGGCATTTTGAACTTTCAACACTGAGAAAGAGCAGTTGCTTTCTCCTTAGGAATTCTGGGAACATCTGGAGTGAAATCACATGTGGGGAGTGCTTCTTTCTAGAAATTTCATTCACTCACTGAACTAATGAGCTACAATGACGTCCCACGTTATATTGTCACCATATACCCTGTGAATTAAAGATGCCCACTGTGTTGCAGTAACAGCCCTTAAACTTTGGCAGCAGAAAAATTTGCTAACCAAAAAAACATCAGAAGTGTATAAAATCTTACATTGTATTTTTCACAACAATCTAACGCTGTATTCACAGTTTTTCACTGGAAGGGTGTGGTAATTTAGTGGATGAGCCAAACATCTTGAACTGACATGCTTGAGATCTGAGTTACAACATCAAAATAGGGGAATTCTACAACAGCAGATGCAAACTTGCTTCCTCGTTCTGTTTTGCTGGAGAACCCCAGATAAACAGACAAGCATATATTCATCATTACATTAACACCGTTTCTCTCTTAGGCTTATTCTTTTGCCAGGATGCCACATACACCCTTAATACCTTCCCTCAACTTACGCTCCTTGGGGCAGACTACAACGGATTCCTGTTTTTAGAGTGATCCTAGTGCCATTCTGTGAGCCAGCTCCCACACAGGCCTAGACCATTCAGACTCTCCTTCTAAAAAATGAGCCTCTATCTTCTACTTTTATTTCCCCACACAAGATGGTTTTCCCTACTGCTGCATCGCTGCATGCTCCTTTTTAAGTCTACTTTCAGGAACACTTGCAATTTGTTTATCTCCAGTCTTTCCATTCCTCTTGCCCCCTGTTAGCACAGTATCTAAGCTTGTTGTAACAGTTCTTTACATGAATTTTTCTCTGAACAGCCCAGGAAATACTGTTTTCACATTTTGCAAACAGAGCACTGCAGGTATAGTGAGATTAACTGATGTTCTCATGGTTTTACAGAAAGTCAGTGATAGAGCACAGAATTTTAGGACATCTCCAAAGGTGCAAACTAGTAACCTTAGCTGCAGGCACTGATACCTTGCTTATCTCCATGAGAAAACACATTTAAGTAAATACGATTTAACTATGCATAGTAATAAGCAATACACTGAGACCAAAATGTCAGTAAATCGACTAACTACAGGACATGAGACCCAGATCTTGCAGTGGACTTCAGATAAGTAGATACTTATGCTATGCTGACAACCCTTGCAAAGCTATGACCAGTTTCATAGTCGTTAGTGTTTTTTTACCTCGCACCAGCTTCAGAGTTCATGCCAATATGTGAGAGTTACACCTTTCACAAAAAAAGTTTCTAGACTCACTGGTGGCAAAAAATAACCTGAAAGCATGAACTTTAAAGGCTCACTTACCAGACAGCAGATACAAACAAACAGATTTGCAGGCAGTTATTAAAAGTCTCATCATTTTAGCTATCAAGCTTATGATTTTAGGGACATTATACAGCAATGCTGATGACATTGCTTTTGAATACTGGAGGAACAGGGCCAATATTCTTGTAAACTACCCCAGCTGGAATTCAATTTGAGCTTTATGGGTTATAAATTACTTTTCTGAAGAAACAAAACCAAACCAAACAGAAAACCTCACACACTTTTGAACCTTTTTGGATCTCTAACTTACAAGGCTTTCACCTTGTATTATTTTCCTTCTATGGCAGTAGAGTTTAGGTAATTTTTTATGTGTCTTTTTGCTTTTCTAAGGCAAATGAGATTCAATTCCACTTCCTTTTTGTCTTATCAAAAATAAGATTCTAAAACACAGACTTAGACCCTCATGATCAAACCTAAAATAAATCAGATGAAACTGTCAAAGTACCATCAAGTAAAGAATATGCAAGTTTTAAGAATGTTACAAAGAAAAGAGGAGGAAAAGAAGACTAGAGAGTACATTTTGGATCAGGATTTGGAAAACCCCTAAGGTGGGGGAGGTGGGATTGGGGTTTGGCCAATTTGCGATACTCAGCTCTGTGCCTGGATTCAGCTTTCTGAAGTTTCCAAAAGACAAGGGGTGGGGAGGAAAGAAAAGAGTTGGATTCAAAGTTTTTGGGTTTTGGCCCATCTCTTGTGCTAACAATTAATGAGAATGCCTGGACAGCACAAAGCATACTTTGAAATGTTGAGCCAGCAAGACATTTAAGCATAGAAGCCACGCTAAAGAAACTCTTCTTTCTTAGTGAGAGTTTTGAATATCAGAACAGTTAAGATGCCATGTGCATGGCATGCAGAAGACACAGTACTTGTCCTCAGGTTGGCCAAGTTAATGAAGATTATCAGTGCAAACAAATAACAGGAATTACAGCCCAAAAGTGCCTCATGACTTACTTAAAAGCTGGAATCAATATTGTTCCTGTGACAATCACAGAGGTGGAAAAGGACTATGGGTTAGATATGAGGAAAAAAAATCCTCAATTTAAAGTGCAAAGCACATTAAAAATATATAGAGATAAAGAATATGTCATAAAACATAAGAGTAAGTGGTAGGATTTTGAAATAGCATGGGGCTCAAACTGCTGCAACACATGCACAGAAGTGGAAAAAGGTATTCAGTGAAATATTTGAAACATATGGTTTTTGTTTGTGTTTCTTGCAAATATTTGAGAAGTGAACAACTCTTACCTGTATACAATCATGACCGTGAATGCACTATTATGTTGTAACAAAAATGTATTTATAAGCAACCAGTAAAAAACTGGAAGAAATTATAATGTTAATAACTAGGAGGCTATCGTGTTCCATATTAAATTTCTCAGCACGGCAGGTCACTATGCAAAGAGCAGCAATTTTTACTTGATGGATTAAACAGCTTCAATATGGTAGAAATACAGGAAACAGTGAAATAAGACAGATAGTATTCCCCTTTAGAGCTAAGGAGAAAATATTCTCACCATCAGCAAAACAGGTGAAAATGTGAATGATTTTTGTTTCCTACATTTACATCTGATGAGAGCCAAACTGAAACCCTACTTTGTATTCATAAAGATAGACAACTCAAAATTCAAATCCATATGTGGACTGGATCTTCACAAAAATGGCTTTTTAGAAAACTTGTAAAGAATGATTGTGGCTGGTAATTAAATGAGTAGCTTACCCTAAGCCAGGCATCTGGCCAGATGATATAACCTTAAAGAGCCTGACCTTCTCTCATTCACGGAAGAAACCAGGAATATGAAAATGAACTCAGCTGGATATTCTACAGACTCAAGCAGGTAAAAATTGGAGGAAAATTCTTAATTTGTATTATTTTTAGTCTTCATTATAAATTGTTTCATCATGCAATTGTGCTCATATCGCCTCAACTTCCAGAATAAAAGCCTTTCACGTGGCAATCAAGTCTCATGAAGTTAAAGGCAGTGTGACGAAGAACCACTGAGGAATCAGCCTATTGAAGAAAACTGTCTTGACTAAGTTCACTAAATCTTCACCTCATATGAGAATCATGTTACTCTCCAGAAAAATCAGTTACTGCAATAGACACAAATTTTTGAACAATATAAGATAAGGAGCATTCACAACTAAACCTCACCAGGTTTAACTAACCCTCTCAGCCATACGAGAACAATTTAGTATCTGTCCATAAACTCCATGCACAGTCTGTTTTGATCAAGCTGGTCAACATATATTATCAAAACATATTAAAGGAAACATAAGACGGTAGCAGATAGTGCTGCATAGATAATCCTGCTGAACCTGGCTGGCAGAAGTTACTCACAGACAGAGGCTAAATGATATAGTTTTATGGCATTTCTGATTGCCAGTAGCTTGGTGAGCAAATAAAGTAAGAATTGTTCTTTAACTGAATTTCAGGACTTGACTCTTTCTAGAACTTTCATTTTTTCACTTCCTCAATGGTACAAAGCCTGCTGTGCCAACATTTTTTCATGGGGAAAGCACATAAGATTGAATCTTGCATCCTACTGTGATTCAGTGATTAAACCTCAAAGACCATCCTTTAGATAAATCCTCGTAAGAATCTGCCACTGTCAGGTATCTTGTTGTATCATTCATCTCTTACGAGGCACAGCAGAATTATGAGAAACATAAAAGAACAAAAGGGCTTTCCCTTATCTCTGCAAAAGAAACTTACAGTCCCATCACCTTTGTATGTCACAGATTCTCTGAGAGCTTTTTACATTCTTTTTTTAGCTACTTCCTATGACATTATTTTTGGAATGGCATTTATTTTTGCAACGTCTAGCATCCTGACTGAGTTTGTAACTACAGAAACATCTTCATACATCTTCAAAAAAATCTTGGACCTCTCATTATATTTTTTCCTTCACCTTATCTGTTGTTTTACTCTGGTGCCATTTGCTTTGTTTGAGCAGTTTATCCACTGATAGTTTTGCACATCATGCATATTTCTTTTCAAAAGCTACCTCTCCATGATATGCCACATAATCTGTTCTACATTTAACTTATAAGCACTTTTATGGAGCTATCTTAATGCAGTTTTTGGCTTTATTTTCTTTCTTTTATTTGAGTCCTGTTTTATAAGATTTGTTTTTACGTATCTTTGACATTAACAATTGTTCTGACCACTTAGGTTTATAATTTTATTTGCCTGCACAACAGCGCTGGAGCTTCTAAGACATATTCTTGTGCTGGAATAGATCTGTATTCAGATACAGAGCATAACAAGACTACTGGCTAAAAGTCATCTTTGTGCAAAAGCTCTGATGTAATAGGACAGAACTGTATCTGAACCATGAAAAACCATGATGCAGATCACCTAGGCAATCCTAATTGCTTACTATGCATTAATAATATATGTACAGATTTACATTTCCCCACTATATGTGCTACTTATGCTTTCTCCCCCTCTCCTCCTAACTTTGACCACACATACATGGTCTTATTCTCCTCTCAAAGTTCAGAGTAAAAGATACAGCAGTGCAGACATGTTTGTATTGCAGGCCTGCATTGTAACTTGTCTGAATTGCTACATGGTTTTGGCTTCCCTTGCCTGTAATTCTTTAACATTTATGACCACAGACCTTCACTATACAAAGAAACAAATTATATGCCACTGGATCACAAAAGGCTGCCATCAATAATTTCCTATGATGACATCATCAATTGTGAAGCTAATGCAGGTAAGTTGTAAGAAGCTAGAGAAGAAGTAACAGCTTTGATATTGACCCAACAATACACTTCAGTAAGGCTGAGAATGTACTCTTCAATATATATTTCCTCATCCATATAAAGTATGTCAAAGGCTCAACTCTCTAAGGCCTAAACATAGCCAGACACTCAGAAATACAGTGCAACAGCAGAAGGAAAGGCTTAAGAATGGTAATTTTGTAATATCACTTAGCAGCAGCAGTTTTAACACCATGAGTTTTAAGTGCCTTTAATATATCTATAGTACCAATCTATAATCACTAGGCTTTACATTCCTAAGGCCTTTCTACCCAAGATGAGATGGGCTTTGATTCCATTAATTGACATAGGTATTTACGGCAGGCTTTTCTTGGAATCTTTAAAGTGCAGGCTGAGAGGAAAGCTGTATCCCACTAATCCCACTATCCTACTAACCTTCATGGTTAGGGGCAGCACTTCTGAGGAAACTCCCACAAGATGTAATATACAAATGAGGCACATCTTATGAACGAAATGCACATTTCTGGCTCACTGTCCAACTGTCTGGCAATCTATGAATTTACCCATTTTTTTCAGTGTGAGACACCTCAAGCTGAGGTTTTGCAATCTACAGGTATGCCTATTCTGCCAAGTAAAACATTAACATAGTTACCACCATGCGATTGAGAAGTATTTTTATTTTCTGCATTCAAGTGTGAGAATATGAAACACAGACAAGTTAGGCGACTGGTATGCTTAAAATTAAGTGAAGATTCACAGAATCACAGAATCACAGAATCACACAGAATGGTTGAGGTTGGAAGGGACCTCTGGAGATCATCTAGTCCAACCCCCCTGCTCAAGCAGGGCCACCTAGAGCACATTGCACAGGATCGCATCCAGGCATGTTTTGAATATCTCCAGAGAAGGAGACTCCACCACCTCTCTGGGCAACCTGTTCCAGTGCTCTGTCACCCTCACAGTGAAAAAGCTTTTCCTCATGTTCAGATGGAAGTGTCTGTGTTTCAGTTTGTGCCCGTTGCCTCGCGTCCTGTCGCTCGGCACCACTGAAAAGAGTCTGGCTCCATCCTCTCGACACCCTCCCTTCAGACACTTGTACACATTGATAAGATCTCCTCTCAGCCTTCTCTTCTCCAGGCTGAACAGGCCCAGCTCTCTCAGCCTTTCCTCATAAGAGAGATGCTCCAGTCCCCTAACCATCTTTGTAGCCCTTCGCTGCACCTGCTCCAGTAGTGCCACATCCCTCTTGTACTGGGGAGCCCAGAACTGGACGCAGTACTCCAGATGGGGCCTCACCAGGGCTGAGGAGAGGGGCAGGATCACCTCCCTCGACCTGCTGGCAACACTCTTCCTGATGCACCCCAGGAGACCATTGGCCTTCTTGGCCACAAGGGCACATTGCTGCCTCATGGTTATCTTGGTGTCCACCAGCACTCCCAGGTCCTTCTCTGCAGAGCTGCTTTCCAGCAGGTCAACCCCCAACCTGTACTGGTGCCGGGGGTTATTCCTCCCCAAGTGCAGGACCCTGCACTTCCCTTTATTGAACTTCATGAGGTTCCTCTTCGCCCACCTCTCCAGCAGAGTCAACATCCTGGTCCATGATCACAAAACTGCTCTCTCCCTACTTGGCTGACGAGTAGATAAAGCAAATTCTTTAGCAGTGTGCTTTGAGTTCAAAGTAATGCTGCTTAAGGCTACTTTAATTAAACTGCAGCTTTGATTATCTGTTATCTGATAGCCAGGAAGGTAAAAACCACCATTCCCCCTCAAAAGTGATGGGCTGTGGTGGGATGAAATAAAATGAATGAATTTTGAGCAAATCTGTGAAACTTCAAGATATAAATTTTGCCTCTGAAGACGTACCCAGAGCTCCCTTTAGGAATCTGGTGCATCCATCCAAGGACAGCATTCAGTGAAACAGTAGTTAAGTTAGTGGTTAGAATTTCCTCAGCCTTGGCTTTATTTTCCTCTCTGAAAGTGTAAATACAGCAGCAGCACCATCATATAAATTTTGGGAGAGGCAGAGGTGAGTTAAGGTTCCCTTCTGCATTTTAAGGAGGTTTAAAGAAAATAACAATGGAAAATGAAGCACTTTCTACTGCACAATGAAAAATAGAGGGCTTATTCTGGCTTGACATATAGCCCAAAGATTCCAGTCAGTATCTAGTGGGTGTTGGTCAGGGCAGAGTGAAACTCTACAACTCATATTCAACAGTTCAGGAAAAAGACATCCTTTTCCACCTAGATTTTTGTTCCACTCACTGTATGTTTTCTTTTATTCTTCTGGGAAACTCTGAGTCTGAATATTTCACCACTACATCACCGTGCAACGTGTGGACTGTACTACTACTATTCAGCAAAACACTGGCAGGAGCTGCACAGAGAGAAAGCTTGCCATTTGCCCAGTTTTATATATTTCTGCACTGCGCATGAAAAAAATCTTACACTTTGTTCAAGGCTATCACCAGAAGGAAAAGCAATTAAAGTAAAGTTTCATTAGGAACTAATAAGTAGGAGTTTAATTAAACTGCATATTTTTGGATTCCAAATAATATTGTGCTCAGAGAAAATTTAATAACCTAATTTCCCATCTTTTTTTCTTTTTTCTCTTTCCATTGCAATCAGCATTTTCAAAGCTCAGAATGAACCTGCAGTGCAGGAACATGAATAGTTGATGGTATCATGTTGAGGAGCATTTCAGGGAATCATTTCTTGTTCTTTGGTAAGAACGAGACATAGGACTTCCTATCAGGAATCATCAGCTGAAAACCAGAGATCAAGTTCTATTGACTGACTCCTTCCTGATCACACTGGTATCGGGAAGACTACACAGGAGGTAAAGCAGTATGGAAATGGATCCAGTAGATCTACTGGCAACCATAAATTAATGCATCTTGGAATAAATAGTGACAGATTTTCCAGTATTAGACACACAGTTACTGACTTCTGCCTCAAAAGATCTTTTAAGTGCCTTGTGTGACTGAAAACTTTTCATGATATTTTTGAAAGCACAAGAATACATGCTCCCTCAATGAGTGTGTGTGTCACCTCCTGCTGTGATTTATCATGATTCCTTCCTGTGTATCATGACTGGTGCAACTAAGATAGTTGCAGGCAATATAGTAGTCCATGTTCCCCAAAAATCTCCTGGGCAAAAGATGTCAGGCATTTGCATGACTAATGACAAGTGCTGGTAACTGACCTAGATGAATCTGCAAAGGTATGTTCATTGTCACTGGAGTGCTTCGGTAGAAAGAGGATTTTTTACAGATGGAGGCCTGTTTCTGCACAGTTCATTCTCTGCACTGACCTGACACAGCTGCCAAATAGCCTGAATATGAGTTCCTGATCTATTCTGGCAACCCCCTGAACAGCATCAAATCAGGTTTTATGTACTTGTTATACCCTCTGCTACCTATCTCCAGCTATAAGTTTCCATGGAAAGAATGCCTCATCCTCAAAATACAGCTCCAGAGATTAATGAAAAAGTTGCTGCTTTCATAAACAGCATAAACTAGGCATTTGCATGACAATAGATTTACAAACCACAACTAGTTATCTGCAAACCAAATCATCAGCATTTCTAACGTCATCACATCTATACATAAAGTTTGGTGGGAAGCACTGTTTAAGCACAGTCACGATATTTAATGGCATGCCGTAAGCAACAACATTCCTCATGGACAGAGGAGGGCCTGGAGCATGGGGCAGAGCTGCAGCAAGGAGTCATCACTGTGATCCTTTCCTACTTTTTACAGTATGGCTTTTACCCGCATGGTGGGAGCTGCCGATGCAGACGGGCTGGCTCAGCACCCGGATTAACTGTCGTCAGGGAGGAGGCCAGCAGTGTGGCAGCCCCCTCTAGGGCATGCCAAAAGATCGGGGAGAAAATAGCAGCAGGACGGGGAAAAGAGGGAGAAGGATGGCAGGAGGGAGGGAAAGCACCTGCAGTGAATGAACCCTGAAGTCCTGCCAGAAAGAGAAGAGACTCGCCCCGGCACCCCTCAGGCACACCAGCAGTCAAGCCTGAAAACCTCCCTGACACGTGTGGGGCAATGTGGGGCGAAATCCCGGGGAGCCGAGACTAGGATCGGGGAGGGGAGCTGTCAGACCAGTGCTAGTCTTGGGTCAGGAGGAAAGGCACTTCCCAAGTGTTTGTTTAATTGTGTGTGTCTTTTTTGTTCCTTAAAACCCAAATCAATAATTAAATGTTTGTTAGTTGGCAATAAATTAATTCAAATTCCCTGATTCCAGCCTGTTTTGCCAGCAACAACATGTCATTGTGACCCACAGGAAGGGCCAGGGCCATTACAGAGTGAAAACAAGATCTCCTCCAGGTTGGATAGGAGGAATACCACAGGCAATGGACAAAAGTATCCCTGCCATCATGAGCATGAAAATATTTGTATTTATTAGTTTAATTTGACTCAGTTGGGCTAGCCCCAAATATCTGAAAGGAGTAGCAAGCTGCTGTGCTAGCCCAGGTAGCTCTCTCTGTAAGATTAGCACATCTGTTTCCCCAGCTCAAAATGTCAGTCGCGCTCAAGATGCAAAGGGGACAGTATAACTGCTCAAATGGGCTCCCTAATGAGCCCCTTTGCTCTTCCCTTCTCAAAGAATTCAATAACCTAGAGAAGATGGTGAAGTGCCCTGGAAATGTCGTCTGGTCCCTTCTGTGAGAGGGTGGGAAAAATCACAGCTGGGACCATATCATTCTCAAAAAGAGATTCAGTGGCAATTTTTGTTGCTCAGATTAGCCTGTGTTTCTCATGGCTGCTGGTCTGAGCAGCAGAAATGTCTCATGCTCCTCTGGTATTTCTTATACTACTATAACATGCCTCTCACTACAGTTGTGGCTCAGTGACTGTGTTTTCTAATTAAAACATTGCTTCTGTGAATAACAATGAGAAACAGTACCATGTGCCACCTTACTAACTTTTCAGCACAGGCTGCTTACGTTTGTTCACAAGAAGAACTGTCGGTATTCAGGGAAAAAATAACTGGGCCAGATTCTCAGTATAGCCCTGCTGATTACATTTCTTCAACTGGATGGTGCTTGCAGTCAGTGTGTTTTTTAAAACCAAATAAGTAATGTACTCACACAAAGTTATAATGGCACAAGTGAAAACATCTCTTCAAGTGTCCTTTAAATCTATTCAAATGGCATATAGGAGGGATATAAAACCTGTTTAATTCTTCAGCAACACAGTGATATGCAATGCCAGTGTGATATGCAACAGGACAAATTTTCCCTTCACATGACCCTAAGCCTGCGAGTGAAGTCAGTAGGCACAGGAATCCTACACACAGGTTTTGTCCCAGTCAATAAAACCTTTTTCCCATTTAGAGCTCCCTCATTTGTTGAAGAGCTAAGAGCGAGAAAATGTCTGCAAAAGATCAGAAAAAAGCCTTTTTCACAGACATTTTGTCAACTCTGGTGACTGACATACTCTAATTCACTTGAGATCTGAGACCATGGATATCGGAAGCTCTTTGGAACAGAGCACATTTTGCTCTCTGTCTGCAATGCCAAGTACACAGGGCTGCAAGTTTACATCTGGTAGGTGTTAACTACAAACAATAATAATAATAATAATAATAATATCATTTTGTTTGGAAGTTCACCTAAGAGGTCTTAAACTTTCTCCAATTTTTTTTTTCTCTGCTCAGAAGAACATAAACAAAATGAAAACAAAAATAAACGTAAATGGAGAGAAAATATTCAATACAACTCTCTCAGACAAGGAAAAATCTTCACAGCTAATAAAGAAATACATTCACAGGAATATTGTCATAAGATAATGGCCTCCTGCTGCTTGATTAATGTTGTAGTAGGCCAGGGATGTTTGCACAGCAGAATACAAGGATCTTGTGGTAGTGGTCAATTAAAATAACACTCTTTCTCTTGTATAACATGATAGACACGGAGAGTGCGATTCTTCTCACATATTGTCAGTGCTGATACTGTATAGAGTATCATTTTGTTATGACTGGTTTCTAATTGCCTTGAGGACACTGCAGGGCACGTGTGGGCAACAGGCCAGCAGAGGAAAGCGAACGGGATCAAGAGGAATCTTGGGCTCTGGATGCATGTGACTGGCACTAGCAACTGGCAATAGGAGCGCTTCTAAAATCATGGCTTGGGCCTGGTCCCTGTGTTTCTGCCAGCATGACAGAATTACTCTTCTTTCTGTTTTCCAGCCTTAGGGACCAGATACCCTATCTAGATCTGCAAAATCCCACAGCTGATGCTGTCCAGGTACTTGTTTTGCTTTCAATACTACACTTGTTTTGATGTCTAAGACATAAATGTGTTTTAGTGATTACCCCAATAGTTTCTGATATCAAATCTACTTGGAGTTGTAAATGCCAGCTTAGGCTGTTTTATTCTCTGGAGAGAAAAGATGCTTCACATCCAGGATTTTGTAATACCTAACAGTCATTTCTAAAATTCGAATGATTTAAAAATTCACATGACAATAAACAGTCAATCGGGCATAGAGAAGTTATGAAAATAAGTAGATATAGAATTATGTTTGATAATATTTGTACAGAAAGCTCGTATATGTTAATAATGACAAAGTTTTTTTTAAAAAAAAAAACAGAAAATGCCTTTTTTTAACCATGAACATTGTTATCTCCAGGGCTTCCTTAGTTATTCCATCTTCCTTAGTTATTTCTGTTATTTTGCTTAAAGCTAATTTTTCTACTCATAGAACACATCAGAAACTTTATATTGCACTTTTGTTGATTTTTTTTGGTAGAAGGGAATAGAAAAAGATAGAGACAGGCAATTGGGTTTTAATCCTCTAATGAAATGTTAGGAACAGACGAAATGCAAGTAAGAAGTAGAAAAATAATTCTGTCTATGTCTCCCCTTCTGAAAGAAGAAATCTTTTTTGTCCTTTTATCCATATATGTTTTTTTTTTCAGAATATAACCTTGGCTCACATTGAGAGTTCAGTAGGGGCAAAAACATTCTGTTTTTATTTAATGCCATCTAAAGATTACAACACATACAACAGATACAAAGTGGACTTTTGCTGTGTGGGTAAAAGACTGACGATTGTTTAACAATTAGACATTTAATGAAAATCAGAAACCTCTTAAAAGATAAATTATTTTAAGATTTATTTATATAAGGTAGTAACACTGCAGAAACAAAATGGTTCCCATTTCAACAAAATATCCCTGAATCAGAATCCCAAACTCACAAGATTTTCCAAAATGATATAACAGCCAAGAATGCCCCTCTTTCTCACTATTTTAAATGAAGAAGAATAGGCAGCCTTTTTAATGAAGGGGTTAAAAAAGAGTCCAAATACCATCTTCTGTAGTGTTGCTAGTCATATGCAATTACAATCAAGTGAAAATTAAGATAAAGTTCAAATAGTCATTTTTTTTTATTTCCCCTATTTTTGTTTGTTAATTAGATTGCAGGAGAACACATGTGCCTTCTTTATTGACTTTATTGTTCTTTATGGATCAATTTGCCATGTCTTACAGACCACAGCCTAAGTAAAGTTGCATTGCACAGTATTCCTATAGCATCCATCCTGGAGCTTTCACATTTTATGTCTTTTTTTCATAGGCACAGGGATGTTTACTTCAGCATCCCAGCAAAATTCTTGCTATCATGTTGGACCACCCCAGAAGTGGAATCCCTTCAATGGAATATGGCAAGCTGACTCTTTTCTACAGCCCTAAACAGAGACAAGATCCTCACCAATGTTAGTCACCAGAAAACACATGCCTGGTCTTTAGCTTTTGCATGCACAAATCTGTGTCAACTTTGGGAATTAAACTGAAGTCTCTGGCCTAAATGGTTGCCTTAAAAATTTCAGCTACAAAGGCACTGCAGTATATACAACTAGGAAAGTCTCATGCTTCTGTATAATATCATGTCCATCAAAACAGCTGGGTCACACTGCTCCATGGTGCTTTTATAGAGTATAAGATCCAAAGGAAAAGAGCCTGATTCTCCTCTCGGCTCATAACAACATAAATTCATTGGCTTCTGCAAAATCCAATCAGAGCATGGGGAGTCAGTGCTGCTAATTGGTAGGCAGATCTGAGTCCCGAAAATACACATTTAGGAAATAGGATCCTGTTTGCACTATGCAACTGATATTAATAGAATGAGATGCTTACTGCTGACAGGAGGTGCAGTTCTTGGATATATCATCCATTCTAAAATCTGCTAAATATTAATATATGGAACATACTCATTTTTTATTGTTCTTTCAGTGTACATTATGTATCAGTGGGCTTCCAAATCAACCTCTTCGATAAAATAATCTGTGAGGTTTATCTTCTTTTGTCAACTATGAGGAAAGTGCAAAAATTAAATTAAGATCCATCCCAGTGGATGTGTTTTAACTCTAACAGATTGATTGGCAACAGCTAGGGACAATGGGATACAGCCTTTATTAGACTGACGTGAACCTAATATTCTAGATGCTCTAATCCCTGTTCACTGGTTCTGAGTTAGCTGAGAATATTTCATAGATTATTATTCAGAAGTTAACCAAAACATTATGATTTGCCAAAGTGATTGTCAGATTACTCCAGACTGTTATTTTGTCTTCCTCCAGAGCCCAAAAAAGGTTAGGAGAAATGGAACGACATGTAAAAGTTTTAAAACTAGAGTTAGAATGGAAGGACAGGTAGGCCAGTTTTTTTCAGGCTTCTGAATGAATGCAATTCTTTGCATTCCTAGTACTTTCCAGCTGTTTTGAAGACATCTGTTGATGACTTATTGCAGCCGTCAATGAAGTTAAAAGTTGTCAGTATCATTCAGAAGCCAGCCTACTGTGTTCTTGTTCTGGAGATCCAGTGGGAATTAGTATATATATAGCCTCTTTAAATGACCTGCAACTTTCCTACCTCATGACAGCTAATATCCTGTAGTTTAAGATTTATTTTAAATGACAGTTTATGTGTTGAGCTGGCATGATCTGCACCTTGAGGAATATTCATAATTTAATATACCTACACCCTTCAAAAGAAAAATTCTGCTTGACAGCATACTTACGAGAAAATTTGGTGGGAATTTTATTTCTTCAAATACTGAAGAACTGACTAAAGGGACAGAGAAGGGAAGGTGTCTGGAGGTGGGAGTATGAGAGCAGAAGAGCGACGCAGGGCACCAGCCCACTGACCACCAAACCTTGTCGCAGCCCCTTGCCCCCTGACTGACCCTGACTGGTCCTCCTCCTCCTCCTCCTCCTCCTCCTCCTGCCTCCTCCTTCCCCCTCTCTCCAGAACCTAATCAGCTGCCACAGCATAATCAAATTTTGCTGACCTAAGAATGAGAATAAAGTCATTCTGCCTTTATCTATGAGGGATAGAGAGGAGTTTTCTCTGCTAGGAAGTCTGGAGCTGGCTCTGGAAATAGTCATAAAGGTTATCAAACACCAGTACAATGCATGCATTCCTGCATATTTGAAAGAGAGAGAAAAGCATGTGAAAAGCAAGGGTTTGATTCTCCAGGCCCTCCATATGTGGAATTTCTATCCGCATCAGTTGAAGTTCAGTATATGAAAGGCTTGCAGAAGCAAACTCAAAAGGATATGTAAAACAAGTATGGATTTTTTTTTTTATGTGAAACCTGAAGCGTTTAGCCTACTTCACAGAACAGAGAGAGTTACCCTGAAGGCTTCTGTAAGTGTGATTCAACTTTAATCAAATTAGTGGCTGGAGAACTAGGAAAGCTGAAATGTCATTTAATTTAAATACAACACGGCCCATCCACCATCCATTTTTCCTACCCCCACCACATACAAATTCCTCCCAAGGAAGGATATAAAGTACTTTTTTGAAGATGGTAGAGATTTCTATTATACCTCAATGCAGCCATTTATTAAGTAAGGAAAACAAAGTTTTTGCAAAAAGTAGTATAATATGTGGTGGAAGCTGCAAAAGACATTAAGTCAAATTTAGAAAGTCTAAACTTGTGAATTCCAAGCACAGTTGTATAATATTGCACGAAATAGTTCCGGCCTTCTAATAGGAATGAACACAGAATTTATTTACTTATATGGATATGGAAAATTTCTTTCAGTAAACTTCTGTTCCTTTTTATGAGATCAGAACTTGGTGTGTGACATATACCACTGAAAAAATATTTATAAGCCACTAAAATCAGTACATTGTTTTTGATTTATTGTCACAGAGTTCCAAGACTCAAAAGAAATGCACATTACAGAAGTAATAGAGAGAAGAGCAGTAGCTGAACTATGGAGCCTTTGAACTATTGAAGCTATGTTTTCAGTTATATTTGGAGGGTTAACCACAGGCACAGTGAGATTTCGCATATTACATGCAACTACAAAGTCCAAGAAAAGAGAACTAAATGTAATTCGGCATAACATTATATAAAATAACCTGATGTTTTTAAGGACTCTATGATCGATGGGATGGGGAGAAATGCATATACTGACATATGGGAATATATCAGTAAGAAAACACAGCAATATTTCAGTGAAACATATCTTCAACAGAAATGTTTTGTGGAAACATGCAAATTCCAATAATGTTCAGTTGAAACTTTGGTTCTGCCAGCTTATTTCATGGGCTGTTCACGAGTCTGGATTCCCAAAATTTCAGCTTTGAGACAGCCCTGCCATCCAGACCTGAGCGCTGAAGACTGTAGGTTTCTGAAAGCCTGTTGCTCTGGTGCAGTCCTATCCCAGAGGTTGCCCCCTAGATGTGGACTTACTGTGTGTGGCAGCATGGCCAGCAGGGTTTTACCTGTGTGCCAACAGCCCCAGCAGCCTAAGTTAAGCCAGGAGCATGGAAAACCAGGTATCCAAATTCTTTTTTTAATAAATTTCTAAATTAAACACTTATATTTTAAGACAAAATACCTTGCATCATCTTTTATTTAAGGAAATATGACAGTTTTAACAAGATGTTCCAAAGTGTAAAGTTTAAAAAATAACATTAGAATTTCCTGAAGAAATTCTGATTACCTCATCACTTTAAAATTGCACAGCAATAGACTCAGAGATGCGGTGCTGAGGGAAGGGACTATTACTTAACAACTTTGGCAAATTATTCTCCCTTAATTAAAAATTTTGTGGGTGCCACTTACTTCATTGTGACATACCATCTCTAATATGGAAGTTACATGCAAGACATGCCATAACATTTGGGAAATTCATCTCCTACTTTCAATAAGAAAATCCTTACCTACATTTTTCACCCACACATAGTGCTGTAAAATCATAAATACAAAACAGCACCCATTCTGCTCTTCCTAGAAACTTGAAAAGATTATGACAGATTAAGTGTCACAAATATTTCTTAGTTTATGTCTGCTTTGAAGTGCTTTTTATTGCTTGAAATATTGAAGTGCTTCTCTTCTTAGGAAAATGAGTATGGTTTTCTTTGACAAAATAAGACAGTTATATCTGTCACAGAGAAAAATACTGTAGTCATGTCTCTAAGTAATCCATTTATTGCTTTATAGGTCTAAAGTCTTCCAAGGAGATCACATATCCAGCTAATGCTCCTGCATGATGTGTTTTATGTTTAGTCCCATGATTCAGCTGACAGATGTGAAAATGCAAACAACTGTCTCTTAAATAAATATACACATATGTTGATTAGTTCAGCTTATTTTTCTATGGTTGACATTAATGTTATATCAAGTTGTCTCTTGCAAATAGTATGACAGTTTGATGTGCTTTCTTCCCTACTAAATCCACCTACTTTAGCAATTCTTCCCTGTTCTATCTGGGGCTCCAGTGATATGATGTCAAAAACACTGAGATGCAGGATACTGGGAAATCATACTAGAGCATGATATTATATACCCAGTCATCTCCCAGTAGGGATAAAACAGGAGCAAATACTGCTCTAAAAAATGAGAGTCAATCATTTCTTTCTAAGGAGCAACACAAACTGAGAGTATACAGTATTTAAATTCGCTGCATTCAAATGGCAGTGTTCCTTTTAGTTTTTGTGGTGCCCAAGGTCATAAATGCCTACCTGATTTCGTAACAGTTATAATGTTTCTTAAAATGTCAGCATTATATATCTGAAACCTGTTCTTTAAAGATTATGTCTATTAATTACATACTGAAAAATAACTCAGCTGCTTAGGGAAAGCAATTTTTAAATGAGCGTACTGAACCCGAACAGCGCAAAAGGTTTGTGCGCACACATTGTAGATCATAGAGCTTTCACACTTCCAAATGCTGAAGGCAACTCACAGAGGGCTATTGTATGGTTCTGAAGTTTACCTGTCATCAGTTAAACGTGATCCTACTGAAAACTTCTGAACTGTACCCAAAGTTTCTGAAACAGCTAAGTTGATGAAGATTTCTTGTTATTCTCTATTTCTTACCAACTCTAGAAAAAAGAGAAATATACTCACTGGAAAAACAAAGATATATTCACTGGAGAATCAATTGCTGGATGCAGAATAAGGAAGACAATAAAATAGAGAAAAAAGGATTACTCCTTGGCTATCAGAGGGATCCACAAGTTTTAGTAAAAGTACAAAATTTTAATTAAACATTTGATTGTAACAGAAGATGTTATGACAAAACTGTAGAAATGTCATAAGACCTGAGTTATAACAGTTTTATGAAATGTGCTAGGTAACAGAGCAGGAAACTCCGGTAAGACCAAAGCCACAAATGATACAATGACTTTCTAGGTAAAGAATATTTACACAGATAGAAAAATACAGTGCTGCATGGAGTTGTTTCAGAGGCTCCAAATGTCACCCCTGACAGGCAGTGATGAAGCCTTTTTCTGTGGAGCTGGACTTTCCCTGGCAAAGCCAATGGAGCACCAAGGAGCTGCATGCTTGGGCAATGCTCTGACACTCCTCTTTTGAACCTGGCCTCACTTTGCCACCCTGTATACTGCATTTTGGCTTTGGCGCTCTGTCACAAGCTCCTTGCTTAGCCAAGCTGGTCTCCTGATACATCTGAGTATTGGGATGGACTGCTCTTGTGCTTGGAAGATGTTGTCCTAATAGCCCTGCCAGCTTTCCCGAGCTCCTTTGCATTTCAGAGTCACTTCCAGTGGGATCCCACCTACCCTTTTCTGGAATAAGCCAAAATTGGCTCTCTCCATGTGCAGGGTCTGTACCTGCTACTCGTCTTTCTCACATCCCGCAGGATCCTCTTTTTCATGGCTGCTGCAGCCAAAGTCACATCATCACATCCCCGACTTGTTCATTGCTTCTGAGCAGCAGATCCAGGTTACCCAGTGGGCCCATCTCACCCATAGACTGTGATCTGGAGACTCCCTTGGGTTGCTTAAAGAAGACTTTGCCAATTTCTTCACACTGATTGTGTGGTCTGTAGCACAATCCCACCACAAAGTCATGCTTCCTGGCCTCTAGAGATCATACAGAGTTATATTCAGGCTGCCATTCAGGCTGCCTGTGAATAAGAGACTTCTCCTTGGAATTCAAGTATGCACACACAGTTTTGTTTTGTTTTTTTTAACAATGACTTCTTTTGGAAATGCTTTCTGTTTTTAATAAATGCTATTTTATTTTAAGGAAGCTCTTCAGCTGTGGATTATCGCTGTCATTAATCTGGAGATGATGGAAACGCAAAGCTCTTGACACTAATATAGACCAGCTGATATGCTAGTATTTTATACACAGGGATTGTAACCCACATTTTATATGCAACTGGAATAATCACTGATTTTGTTTAGAAAAATAGGTGATAGCTAGAAGCAAGAGAGCTAATAGGGGTACACGGAGAGAGATTGACAGAGAGGTGGAAGGAGAAGGCTCACATGTCACAGCAATGCGCCTCATCAAATGAGAGATCAGCAGGCAAAGAAAGGAGCTCCAAACCTCCCTAGGTAGAGTCAAGATTGGTCCAGTTTGAAAACCTTTGCTGTTTTTGCCACCCCTGCAAGAAAAATCTTGCCTTGATATTCTGATCTCCCTTCTCCAAAGGGGAAAAAAAGCATTCCCAGGCTAGGTAGCCACCAAAGAAAAGGATCAGATGAAATGATGATACCAAAGAGAAAACCACGTTACTGACTCGACTTGTATAACCACTTACAAGCTTTTCTTTCTTTTTTATATTTTATGTTTTATCGAGGACCAAAGCAGAAAAGTGAATACCTGTTTAAACTGAGCAGAAAGTAATTTCTCTCCATGAAGCAAGAAACCACCATAAGGACTGGGCATACAACCAGATTTTTTCCTGAATATGAAACTCCTACGGGCCTTTTGGACACCAGTGAAACATCCTGGAAAAGTTAATCAAACTGGGTCCCAGGAAGAACCAAGGGGCTGATACAGTTAGCCACCACTAAATAAGAAATAGAGTTCATATTTAAACATGTTAAAAGCATGACATGCCAGAGTCTGGAATGAAAGCTGAATAGTTCAGTGACCCTTCTACAATATAAGTAATATAGTAACCAGATGACAACTAGCATAACTGCTAGGTATCCTTGAATGTAGCTTTCTTCCCCTAAAATGTTTCCTGTCTTTTCTCAAAGGAAACATTAGAATTATTGTACCAATAATAAAAAAAATTGAAGCCACTCATTTTCATAAATTACTGTATTTTCTCAGAGTCAGATTGTAAGGAACTCTTCAATACTACTGAAATCAGCTAAGCCTACTTTCCCCTTCTAAATTGGCAAGATTCCAAAATATTTAAGCGTCAATTTTTTTCCCAAATATACAGGGCATTTAGTTCAAACTGTTTTATATATGTACATTTTATATATAAGTTAATCATGTAACAACATCATTTGTTTCCTATAACTGTTTATTTTATATAAACAATAGCCTTATACTATTTACTGAAATGAGACAGTAGCAGTGAGTAAGGAGATTAGATAACGTTTCTGGAGGCTATGATCAGATCAATAATTGTATAATAAGTTTACCAGAGGCATGTCATTTCTGTAGAGGAGGACAAAAATTGCAAAATGTTTCTTTGTCTGCTGGTAGTATTTTCCCTTGCTGGAAAGTGTGATGTACAGAAACTAGCCACAGGTACATGGTACATATATCACCATCAATGTTCACTCTCAGTACACAGAGCTGGGTAACTGGGCTAACACTATTTTTCTTGTTTTAATAGTGAAAAATTATTGTGCTGGTCCAGTTACCCAATGGTAACTGTGAGAAAATTACTATTAACTATGACCAATTTAAGATAGTTTATAACTCAAAAGTCAAAACAGATCTTTGTCTTGAATAAATAAAAAGAAGTACATGATCATATAGGAGCTTTCAGAGGCTGCACTCAAGTTAGGCTGTAATAATGAAGCACCACTTACAGTATGTTAGAGATGAACCTGGCAGAGTTACAAACCATAAATTACAATTCTCTGTTTATCTTCTAACACAGTCCAGAACTCTTGGGAGTACTTTTTTCTAAAAGTACATTTAAACATGCAAAATAGCAAGTCATCAGTCTATTTCCAATAATATAATACACACACACATGTGCATGAGCCTGCTTGTCTCTGCCCTCAGAATATGATTACAAATTTTAAAAAGAATATGGTTAAACATACAGTATTTTCTCAGATTTTTTCCCATAAAAGCATATTAACAGCTAGTTGTTCTGGGTCAAAACAAAGGTCTCCTTCAGTATCCTGCCTCCAACAATGGCCAGTAGCAGATACCTAGGAAAGAGGATAAACACAGGAGCAACTGTAGAGATTTCACCCTAACAATTAGCTAACTATATGTATTTATAAATATTTAAATTTTTTATCAATACATTTTCGTTTTTATTCTTGGCAGCACAAAACTAAAATACACTAAAAATATGTTTAAGCTGTCACTTGATGAGATCAGATCTGCTATTTCCATCTAGAGAACAGACACAGATGTTGGCAGAAGATTCATATTTAGAGCTTTTCAAAGAGGTAGCAAAAACAAGAATATTTTCCAGTTTTAACCCATCTACTGTAGAGGGGGCCAACTTATTTTGTTTGGCTCTGAATCAGAATTTCCCCAAAGTTTGTATCTGGTGTTGTGGTCTCAGCCTCTTTCTATTTTTGATATATTCCTTCAGATGTTACAACCCAGAACACTTCTCAAAATGCCAATGCATATGCATGTGATCATTTATAAATGCAAAAGCTGAAATAAACAAAAAAGACTTGTACATGTTAAATTAGATATTTAACTAGATGTTTGGCAGTGTCTTCTATTTTCATATAGTTCTGAAGGATGTGGTTTATGAAAGAAATGCACACTGTATTTCTCCACATAAAGCAAGAGTTGAAAACTTCTAACTGTCATAGATCTCTATTCACTAAGGAAGCAAATCCTAAATGGCAGCTGCATACCTGTCTGTTTAAGTCCTGAACCATATCTGAAGTTTTAGAGCAAATTAACAGATTGTGATTTAAGTGGCCCGAGGCTCAAGCAAGGTCAAACAAGACTCAAGGCCAGACTCTCAGCTGAGGTAAATCTGTCTGGTCCTCTGCCAATTGATACGGGATGACACTGGCTGAAGACTGGCTCTAATTCTTGATCCTTAATTACTGGCTGCTGCACCAGATAAAGTTACATGGGAAGCTGGCTTGGTAGGAGACAAGATACAGCGTTTTTATTAGCCACATGAATATTCAAATCAACTGGTCTTTGCTTACACAAGTAAATAGAGTGCAAGCAAGAGGATTAGCACTTAAGTAAGCTAAGTCACACCATGCTAATATTAAATCCATCTTACTCCAGCACATATATTTTCCTTTCAAAATACGGGTGCCTAATTTCCATCAGCTCTGAGTGCGACTGGCTCCTAAGCACCAAACTTACTTGAAACTCCTGCGTATCCCAGGGCATACAGCAGCACTGCTCAATCTACAGTGAGAGTGCTTTCACTTTCGCTTTACAAACTTATTTTTGGTTCTTCTTCAACATACAGATCTTCAATATGGCATGCCAGAGTTTAATTGGAAGATCAGGGGACTTGCACTGGCTGAAATCTGATGATGTGTGGTGCCAGTGGTAGTTAATCTGTAATGATGTCTCCAATCTTCAGCAAGACTAAGGACTGAACAATTTTGAACAACCAATTATCCTTCTAGAAATGGGGCCCCCAGAAATGGGGCATGTGACCATTTTAGTTTGCCTTGTTATGTCTTAGAGATAAAGAAATGGGTTTATTGGGCTGTCAAGCTCTAACTTTCTCCAAATATCAAAAGGTATTTTCCTCAAGGGTCATAAAAACCATTGATCAAGCTTAATATTACATAAAATACAAAAAGTAGACTACTATAAACAATGAAGAGACCGCTAAACCTGCAGCCTGGACAACTGAGTGGTACTCCTGGCTTTTCAGTCGATATATTACATCAAATCATATAATGTCTCCATGTCTCAGTTTCTCTTTTTAAAAACAAGGGTGAAGTTATCCATCTTATTTTATGAGAAGCTAAAATGTTTATATATCAGTTCAAGGAGCCTGAGCAATAAATAGAGATGACCTGGAATTCTCAGGCAGAAAACAAAGGAGATGTCAGAAGAATATTGAGAGGCAAAATAAAACAGTAGATATGCTTGTAAGCAAAGGAGCTAGTGATGTAAGTTATTTAAAACTGAGAGAAATAAAGGCAGAGGCAATGAGGAAACAGTGTCTGCTGGGAAGGGTGTTTCTGACCGATGTTTTCTGGTGTAAGAGTGGCTGTTCTGTGGATCCTTTGTCATTAGACGTCTTCTCTATGGTTTTCTACAGTTGCAGGGGACGGGACTGATAACTCAGGTGATTTCATCTAGACCCTGGCTCCAAATATGTACTATTTGTATGTTTTGAAAGTCTCAGGTCAGGAAGAAAAGAATCTATCTGGCATACATACTACCTTGTCTTAAAGAAAACATTTAAAAGTGACATGTATACCATAAGAGCTGGAAGAATTATTTTGGTTCAATCAGATAATGTTTAACATAAGCAAAGGGAAACATAAAAACCCCCAAGGTATAGCTATTCCTTTGCTTAGAGGTTTTCAGTTATTTCTGGATTCCCATTTTTGTTTATTTGTTTAAAATGTATGGATTCTGGTTACTGGTTTGAAGAAAAAGACTTAGTTGGCAATCTTTTTTTAATCATGAAGGAAAAAAAAAAAAGCCTGTTGTGACAGCAAAGCAAGAGTAGATCTTTATATGCCCTTGAGTGTTTGATTTGAAGTGTGATTGCTTTTATTTGAAATGTGTGAACAAGATCCCATTAGGTCTGGGATCTTTTAGCAGCTTTGCAAAACACAAAAAGAGGTGTGTGTGTGTGTGTGTGTGTGTGTGTGTATGTGTGTGCAGGTATTCTACATATATATGGTGGGATGCATATGTGTAGGTACTTTATACCACCCTGCCATGTAAACCTATGTACGCTTTGCTAGGTTTTGAGCAATCTAGTGCTGAAAAACAATCTTCTGTTTTTCGCAAATGTCCGTTTCCTTCTACATCAATTTGTCTGTCTTACTAGGCACATATTGTAACTGCTCTTTTTAAAGTGCAAAATGCTTGCTTTCTCTGCTTTCTTTTTGCTGTCTCAAGAGTCAAACCTCAAATCAAGCCTACAACGTGCTGAGCACCAAACCCTCCTGAATGTCCAGAAGGCAGATGCACTCATTCAGTGTTGCAACGTTTAAGCTCTGTATAAATTCACTGGCTTACAACACTATCTCTGGAATGACAGAAGAATTGTACCTCCCAAATGTGACAGCAGCATGATTGATTTCGTGCTGGTAAAGGTATACTTGTGGGGTACTCAGAAATGCACTAATAGCTCACATATATGAAGAGTAACACTGGTTTCTTTAATTCCTGGAGAAAAGGGAGGGAGAGATTGTATTTTACATGTGTCGACCATTGCTATACCCTTTCCTTTAGTGCTGGATACTAATAAATTCTGCTTACAAAATGCCTAAAGGTAACATCTGAACATCTATAAATATTAAAAAACATACATTTGTTTGAAATGTTAGACATAAGTGCTACAGTATACTTATTTTACCTGTACTCAAATGATGTGGTATCTTTGCTTCAGCAAAAGTGTTTTCTTTAGATTTTTCAAAGTGCAGTTTGTGTTTATTGTTCCTCTCACCTCTGTTACAGCATGTCACCCTAGAACAACCAAACACTCTCTGATTTATGTAGGATTACTGACTATTATTTATCAAATTCACTCCAAATTTCTATGCGTTTTTAGTCCATGAGTACAACAAAGTTCTCAGGTGCTTTTTTAGGAAGTCTGCAAGCCTTCCTTCTCTTCTGAAAAGGCAACTTACAAAGCAGAGAGCAACCGCTGAAAGAAACAAATGTCATAGAAGTCAGAAGCAGGATACCCTTCACAGCTTCAGCCATTTGGTTTTGATAGTATCTTGGTCCAGACCTATGACAGTCTGAATGTTTTCTTTTTAGAACGTAAGGTTTGTAGCATGGGGTTGAAGGTCAGATCCTCAGCTGAGGTAAATCAGTAAGTTCCACTGACTTAATAAAATTATCCAAGTTAATACTGCTGAATATCTGTCTTCATATAGTTGTTTGCCATAGAAAATTTAGCACACTTTTTGCTCAGAGTAGGTATATCAAAATAATACTACAATAGAAGCACTTTTGGATAAAAAAAAAAGGGATAATATTCAGTACTACATGCTGTGTGTGAGTCTCTGAAGGTAAATGTTGGCTCTGAATGGGCTGAAATACAATTTTTCCACTTATGCAGCCTCCTTGGAGCAAAGCAGTTTTGGGAAGGTCCAGACAAACTTACATGTGGTAAGATCTAAAACAGATTTATATTAAACCTGTGTAAATTCATACAGACTTAATGTGAGCTTTCTTTTGAAACCAGCTTTGCAGGACAGTATTTCCCATTTTCCCTGATGTAATGTATGTTGGATGAAATAACAGTCAACCTGGAAAAGGCTCAGAAAGAGAGTAAGAGAGAGAGAGCTGACTGACAAAATTGTTTGGAGAATTGCTTGAGCTATTTACAAAATCTGAAAGTCAAACTTCCCAGTACACACAGCTCTAGTGAAATCTAGATTTTCCAAAATTAACCTTAATTCAGCTCTTTGTACCTGAGACTAGCATACAGAAGAACCATGGACAGTATATTCAGTATTGTAACACTTCAATTTCTCTTTGTTTTTCCTCTATCATAGTTTTTATAACTTGAGTATAATGGGAAGCTCTCTTTTGGCAAAAATGCTGAATAAGTGTTCCATTTAATAGCGTCATGCTAAGAATGCTTTCTTCAAACAAGGCCCTTGTTCCTTTTCTGACCAAACTGAGCTCTGTCACCTCTTTTACTTGTACATGTTCAACCTGTATTGAATAAAATTGAATAATATAACTATGTAACACTGAGGTAAGCCTTTCTATTGCTAATATTTTAAGAGCCAAGCACTTTCCTCTTCCAGCTTCTTCTTCCAACACATTAATCACACTGTCTTAAATTCTGTCTCATTTGAAACACATTTCTGCCTCCACAGAAGGGAATCAAAGAAACAAAGACCAAGGTGGGTGAGAATCTGAGATACCTGAATCAGCACACAGATACCACGCATATCTTGAGCCTCATATGATGAAGCAGTGTGGGTACAGTTAGTGTCAGAGCATGTAGGTCCATTTGAACCCAGAGGTTTATGTTGCAGAGCCACAAAATATGTGAAATCAAAAAAAATTTTTTTTTCAGGAAAAACTATTGACAGATAACAGAAGAAGGATCTAACTCTAGGTAGAGAGTCTATCTATTGGTATTGGGATTGAAGACGAATAACTTTGCACCAGATACATAGCAGCCTGTTAAAGTGTAATACTAGAGTCAGTCAGTTTTGCGATGGTGCTGTGGATGATCCTACAAGAGATGGTTCTAATCTGAAGGACAAGTTTTTCCCTCATGAGCTAATTAGCTCTTTGTAACAGGTGGACTATAGGATAGTTGAACAGTTCTTGTTCTATGCAGTTGATGATGCTTGTGTCCAAATGTGCTAAGCCAGCACATCAAACACTGTGCATAATTTGGAAAAGGCAACCAAAATTATCTAAAAGTGTTGAGCCAATAAGTCCTGAGAAACTTGTGCCTTGATACCAACTCTGTCAAGGGAGGGGCAACTGAGTTTGCTTGTTCACTGGATCTTGACACCAGTTGAATAAAATGAAGTTACTGAGCCAGTAATCCTACAAAGAGAGGCCTAGGCATAGAAATCAAAGTGACATGCTGGAAATGCTGAGCCAGTAACACCACAGAACTCTGGACCCTCACACAAAACCAGCCAGCTTGAGTAGATGAGGCAGTAATTCCATAAAAAAGAAGAAGAAAAGAAAACAGAAGTGCACTGATAGCATTTCACTAAGCTCATTTTTGAGACAGGAACCTGTATAGCAGTCTGGCCATTGACATCGAACCTGCATACCAGTGCAAAGCCAGTTCCCATGCTTATACGACCTGTCCCTTGACAGCAATGCGCTAAAAAAGAGGCTCAGATGATCCAGTGAGTGAAAGGGGTCATGACATCGGCCCAGTTAGGACTTTCTTAGCCAAAACTTCGTAAAGAAGAGCCTGTGCCTTGATGTCAAACCAACAAGACAGAGACATTGGCTGAGAAACAATAAGACTTGGACATTGACCTCAGACAAACAAGACAGAGTTTCTGAGCCAAGAATTTCAAAGGGGTTTATGCATTAGCATTATCACAGCAAGGTAGCTGTATTTACAGAATAACCACACAAAAAGCCTGTGCTTTGGCATCAGCCCAGCAATTGAGAATTGCTAAGTCAATGAGCTCAGAGAGGCCTGCTATTTGTCCAGCTAGGAATACCCAGTAGGAGCAATGAGAGGAAAATTGAGAGAGCATAGCTCTTTCTCCACCCTCTAACACTGGGGACAGCGTACCTTTTAAAACTCTCCCATCATTTCACTGACCAGTGAAATAAAGATTCGTAAAGATTCAAGGTAAAAGAATCTCAGATGGGAACAGAAAAGATAGCACTTGCTTGATTGCAGGTTTATCCCAACATCAGGGCTTTTTACTAGTAAAGGGAACACAAATATCTGATAGAAAGTTTGTTCAAACTGGAAATCCTCTAATTCCAACCTTTCCCAGGAAGTTTTCCTTCTCATATTCTGACTTTCATCCAACTCTGTCTCTTCTCCTGCATAAAAAGAGACCCTGTCATTAGCTAGAATTAGTTGGTCATCTATCTTCATCCACAACAGAGTAGTAAACTGCTGACAGAAGTTAAGAGTGCAGTAGAAGAACAAGCAAATCAGAAACATATCTCTATATAACTTCATATTCTGTACATGTGCACGCAAGCATACATGCACACGCACATACACACAAACACACACATTTAAATGCTCTTTTGCACCTGGATGTCTATCACATACATTTAATTCCTTCATCCTCATTCTGTAAACCATGCCCTATCCTAACACAGAATATGATGCAGAGCACTACACCACCTTTTGCAAAGTAATATTTGTTGAGTGTTCCTTCTGTGGTTGATTCACTTTAAATTCCAGAAATCCTGCTATACTCACATTATTTTCCTACTCTCTGATGTCTTATAGACATTTTCTGAACTTATCTTTACCTAGAGGTTTGCTTGCTTTGGAATCCAAGAAAATAGGTAACATGGCTAATGTCTGAATGCCAGAAGTGAAAATCAGTTTGCCCGTCAAAGTCAAAAGTTATAAAACAGAGTATAATGTATTCTCCTTTAGAGAGCATGGTTTTGTGTGTAACTGAAGCTAAATTTCAAAGATCTTAACATGCTATTTTGTTTTATATTTCAACAATATCACTTTAGCATGAAAAACAAACCAAGAAAAGAAAGTTTGAGTATTTTCAGTGCCATTGAGAATGTAGTTTTGAAAGTGAGTTAGTACTGTTCTTTCTCATGGTACTACTTCCCCCAGTGGCTGGAATAAGAAATGGGGTAAATAGGAATAAATGGTATATCCAATATTTTGGTGACCTCAAAATTGCACTTTCTTTGCCTCCACCTTGTAGTAGAAGGCACTAATACTTAATGCCAACCCATCCTCAAGTAATTAAGTCCATGTCTAAAAGAACTGAATAGTGTTTTAAACAGAAAATTTATTTTTACACTCTAGATCCAACAGTGGGGAGAACTCTGCTTACTTAACTGGTTTCATACCAGATGCCACCCAGTGAAGGTTCTTGGTGGCAACTGCAGACCAACACATATCTCTGAAAGAAATACAGTAGACCCCAACAGAGGGTTTACTGCAGAAAAAACTTTCTCACAGCTCCTTAAAGGCTGACATGCTCCAGAAAAATATTTACTGCTTCATCTTGAAATAGGAGTCTGAAAGACAGGAACTCAGTGAATGCCTTCTTTAACCAAAGTAACATGCAGTAATCACACCTTCCCCTTCTGTCTGATATTTATTCATCCCATAATTGTGCACTGTCCTTCCAGCATACCTAAGAAAAATGATGTCTAAGAAAAACTCTACAGTACATTTACTGTGCTGATACTAAATTAGTGTCTCCTGCCAACACTTTCAAGAGGAGTGAACTACAGTAAGGAGGAGATGGAGGTACTGAAATGATGATAAAACTACTTCTTCAAGTGAAGGGACCAACCAACATATTTGTACCGTAGCGTTAGTGATAATTTCTTTTAGTCTGCTCTTACAGTCCTTTATTTTGGGTTCACACTCATTAGTCCCAGCACTGCAATTAGATTCATTCTGATCCTCCATACTTATATGAAGTGGGGCTTCATATAGATATTCTTGCATAGGAAGGACATATAAGATCATTATAGATGCTTTCTCTATGTTCTATGAAGAACATACAGACACATATAGAAACAGCAAGGAAGCAGGTCCATTATTGCTATAAGAAGCAGGCACTATATTTGTCTGGAATTTTATGCAAGTACCCTGATTTGTACTTCATCAGAGAATACTGATTCCTTTATTCCAGCTCAGGAGTATGCACATTTGTGGGAGAGAGGAAGATGGAGGAGGACTAACAGAAAAAGTTAGGGTCGAAAGTAACTGAAGTGACAGACATTCCCAAATCATTAAGACAAAAGCCCTGCCACTGTTTTCTTAGAACTTCTTTCCTTTGCCATGTGTTGCTGGTTAGCAGCTCTAAATGTTGCAAGCATCAGAAAAAACGAAATGTCAGCCAAGTTCTGCTTAGTGGTAAAGTCAAAAGAAGAGCCAAATGGCATTCTTAAAAGGTAGGAACCTTTTTTTTTTTTCATAGTTAAGTGTAGTTAATAGTGTTCTTCTTACTGCAAGAATTGCAGCTGGTGATTAAAAAACAAGTTATGCTTAATTAAAAAGACTGTCAACCCTAGATCTATTTTAATTATAATCATTTTTAGCATTTCATCTTTGCTTCTGAAGTATCCTGAGGTGCTTCAGTAAAGAAGCTATTATACATAAGGAGTGGTATTATGCCTTTCTCTTTCATCATACTAAAAAAATTGGGCAAAGTGCATAGGGCTAATCTTCTGCCTTTACTTCGGCAAAATTGTTCTTGCCATGTCCAGGAGCTTTATCTGCTGGATATGGCTAATTCAGCACCTACTAATTTCATTAAACTAAGTAGGATTTTCATTGTTATTTTAAAGGACTGAATGAATTAATTCTCTTATAACTTTAACAGAATAAGGATCATGTCCTCTACATGACTATAAGATCACACATCCTAAGTGAGTTTAAATGGCTTCTAAAGATTGTACCTGCTATTTTCTATATTCAAAAACTGATAGAGTAAGCAGGAAGTATACTATGAGAAATTTAGATAATAAAAAATTGTGTCTGATTTGCAAAGAAGTTTGGACCTTAACAAGAATGGGGTGCAACAATTAATAATAATTACAAACACAGAGAAAACAGAAATGCACTGTGCTCTCCAAACACACATCAGCATGAAAGCTACTCAAAACAAGCGCCTTCTCTTCCCCATTCTTTCTTTCCTAATTCAAAAACTCACTGAAATAACCATCCGAACAAACAGAAATAAAAAAATCCATATAGTACTCATTAAAAAATCAGTTTGAATAATCTCATTCAATCAAAGAAATTATGCCCTTGCCTAATATTACTCGCTGCTGTGTGCATAATCAGAACCACAGAACAAGATATGCTCTGTTACATGGTGAGCTTCTATCTCCCAGACATTGGTTCAAATACTCCTTGCCAGTCATTGTTACCAAGATGACCTTGATCACAGATTTTTTTAAGAGTTTGAATTTTATTTGAACCAAAACAAAAAGATACATTAAAAAAAAACAAAACAGAAGAGTGAAAGCAACTCTTACAGGGAGAAAAAGATGAAAGCATTTCATGATTATTAATTTGGTTTTGTTGTCTTAAAATTGTTTATGTGATTCACCCAATAAAAATATATATCATGAGTTTGAACTTGATATGAGGACACTAACTTACTGCAATTTCCATTTAAATTAATTTCCTTTATGGCTCTGTAATTCCTCTGGAATTCATTCCTTTATTAACTTGGTAAAAGATACATATAGTACAAGAATATTTAGATTCAAAACACTCACATAAAATATGAAGCAAAACTGTCCCACAGAAACATTGATTCTTAAGTGCGATAAAGTACTCTTTTGTTCAGCAGGATATATAACCAAATAAAGATATTGGCCCTCAGACATAAAGTAAGGGTCATTTCCTCTGGGACTCCATCTTGCATTCATTGAGATCAGTGAAACTTTTGCCATTGATTACAGTACTGTAAGGGCTCCATATGTACTACATTTTCTCTTTCTCATTCTTAAACAGATTCTGATTTTTTTCTGTAAGTGAAAGAAAAGGCAGGCCTGCATTTATAAATTAGCCTTCTCCTCCTTCAAAACAACATAGAAACACCTGACTAATTTGTTTTTGCTTGACAGTTGTTTTTTAAACTTCCAAATAGAAATAGGTCAAGCTTTTTTTAGTCAAGAGACAAGGAAGCGTTAAGTGCCCAGGATGGACACTTAACGGAATAATGGAATGGAATAAAAATGGAATAATTCAGATTTGGTCTGGATTTTGAATGCAGATCCCATCCCTCCCACCCCCCCAAAATTGAAATTTAGAATTCCAAATTGATATTAAGCTCAAAAAGGATGCATGGGGGGAGGTGAAAGGAGTGTGTGTCCAATGCACTGTGCAGCAGTGGGCTTGTCAAACAGAAATATTAATATCTCGAAGTTCAGAGCAATTGTTTTTTCTGTTCACTCTTAAAACATTCACATGTCTTTAGTCACTGGCCCTTCTTTACACCAACAATAACCCAGAAAACGTCCCCATTGCCACTGCAGACCCCGCTGCTCTTAAAATCAGCCCTGATCAGCTCTTGAGTTTTGGCAGCAAACAGAGCTGCTGAATGCAGGATTTTTTAATACTCCCCACTCACTCCAATAGTGAAGAACAAACTCCTTGACACCTGCCAACAGTGAAGAAAGATGGGGGCTCACTGCCTTAATGTGGCCATCAGCTAGGATTTAAAGAGAGAGAGAGCAGATGTGAAGAAAGTTCAGAAGGGCGATGCACATGCCACCAAAAAGGAATAAAATAAACCATACTTTGTTAACATACACAGTCAACAGCTGAGAGGAGATAGCCTACAATGGCATCATCATCACAATTTGCAGAAACACCATACAGCTCTCATAAAGCTGCCGGGAGGTCAGCACCAAAGAGAACAGATGGCTTAAAATCAGTCAGAAAGCCTGTTCCTGTACTGGTTTGAAAGGGAAAAATGCTTCAAAGAACTGGACAATACACGGAAGGCATCTGAATGCTCCCATTTTTCAGAGTGAGGTGAAACCTTTCCTCTGTTTCAGTCACTACTAAATTTATATAATTAATGTGAAAAAATCATTTTTATCCCACCTCTTTATTTTTTTTACAGAACTTCACCCTCTCTAACCCTGTCACAAAGTTCTCTTAGATCACTTTCTAGCCTCTTCTCTAGGGAAGTTAACTTCTCAAGCTGAAGGTGCTGAGACCGTAACTCCAAACATCGAAGATGTTCTAAGGCTGCAGAGAAAATGCTCTCCCAGACCACTGTATTCTGTTAAAGGTGAGTTAGCAGCAATAGTAAGCCAATTATCAATAAGCTTATGAGCACTGTTGGTGTCTTGACAGCAAAGTAACAAGCAGAGAGAGATACTGAGCCATCATCTCTCAAAGGCAGTATTCTGACTCCTCTTCCCACAACAGAGATAATTAAAATATTAAGCTCTCTAAAATGTGCCTCATACAAGTTCATGCTGTACCTGTTTACAATACAGGGTCTTCTGCAAAAGGTAGGCTTTAAAATAGATGAAAAATATTAAACATAGTTGGTGACAATGCAAATGATACCGCAAAAACTTATGCATCTTGAATTTTGACTTTACTACTGATTCTATAAGGTACAATGTTCTACTAATTGGTCCCCTCTCCTGTAAATGTCCCATTAGTCAACTTCTATTATTCCCAAAGGATGGCAGAATATATCCTTTAATTAAGTATGATACTTGCTCCAGCTGACTCGGCCTTAAGGAACCACTTCAAAAACAGTGGCAATGGGATAGCTTTCCTGAGATCAAGTCCCAGTTGTGTGATAACTTGAGCAAGTCTGTAGGAGGGCCTATTTCCTACTGTAGAGACTTCTTTTCTTCCTACATGCTGTACATTAGTCTGCTGCCAACTTAGCAGCAGAGATCATTTGCCACAACATAGGGCCATTCATTTTTAAAGCAGCTTTCAATTTCTTACTCTTGATATAGGTTGTGCTCATTATTTGCTTATATTTGGTTACATGTAGTTACACCACTGCTTCAGTATTATTATTTATAGACTTTGGATTTGCACTTGCAATTCACTGAGAAAGTTATGTTCAGTCAATACAGCTCAAGGTTGGCAAAGTTCATGAAAACAAAACCATTCTTTTGCGTCCTGTAAAGTGCAGCTTTCTCGGACTTAGCATAAGACTGAGAATAGTGTTTTAGCCCCTCAGAACAGACCTATATTTTTGTCATAGAGCACTTCCACTTACAAGAAGTAATGTTTTTAAGGGTAATTTACCCATTTTCTAACACAAAAAGGTATTAGGGCACCAAGAGAGACTGCCCTGATCGGCAGCATTTGATTGGATCATGGAGCAGTTTCGGGATCTGACTGAAATTCAGTCTATTCATACTCAAGTTTCCGTAAACTGATGAAGACACAAGTGAGAATATTTGCTTAGACAAAATTCGTGCAAAATTCAAATAAAATTCTAATGAAATAGATTTTGCTGCATTGCAAATCTTTACAGGGAACTCACTACATATTTAGAAATGACTGCTGTGTCCACAGATTAGGCAGAAAATGAGTGAATATTCAGTCCTCATAACTAGCCTAACAAAAATGAAAAGAGTTTCAACTTTCAGTTCCAGGCATATTTAAAATGCTGTCATCCAAATGCTGAGAAATTATCTCCATTTCCAATTTATTTTGAAAAGTAGTGGTGCCCTCACAGGTGTTTTGAAACAGAAGTGGGATTGTAGCTAAAAAACTAACTCCATTTAAACATGTCAGGAGTAATTTTGGCTTTAAACAGTGAAGTTTGTTTTGTCAGGACCTCACAGAAAAAAAAAATCAAGCTAATAGAGAAAATTCTCTTTCAAGTGCAGGAGTGACTTGATAGCTGTCTCCCATTCTTTAGGTTTTATGCAGGTATTCTAATCAGAGCCAATTAATGAATACTTATCTGAAGCTGAATATATATACATGATTTTTTGGCATGACAAATTCAGTCTTGTTGCTAAGCGAATCTGTTACAACAAATACATCTCAAACATGAAAGCCTGCTTTCTTCATGTTATGCTACTGTCTCAACATATGATCAGTAAAAAAACTTTCATCACAAATAAGTATGGGTTTCTTAGCCACATAGTGTGACATCCAGTAAAGTAATTAATTTCAGATAGTTCATCTTACCATGATGCATAAAAACTTGTACTATTTATTGCTTTGCAAGCAAGTACAGCTTTAATTTTCAAAAGGTTTACTGAACTATGTACATCAAGCATGTGTTGTTTTAATTAATGTGTACTAATAAGCAAATAAAAATACCAAAAAAACCCTAAGATCAACAAACAAATTTCTATTTCTATTACAAAAAAGTGGCAATAGTTTGTATTTAAGGTTTAGCATTATAAGTAGTTTGCAACATGATATAAATTTCACATGCACTCCATCCTTGTTAAAACACCAGTGTTAGTAGACAGGGATTTTTTATGTTATTATAAAGTATTATTCTAACGATGGTATGTATGATAGCTCCACTGGAGCTTTACACCAAACAGCATGCTTGAACAGAGACTGCTTCACAATGAAGAGAGATTGCATGTGTATGAGAGATTATACAAATCATTAGCTTGTAAATGGACTTTATTTGAGAACAGAACAGAATTGAGCAGAGTATGATGGGAATGTACTATTTAAAAATACAAAATAATTTCTGGATTGTGAATATGATATTCCATCTTTTTACAAATTTATGAATGAAATGAGCCAATTCTCCTGTTATCCTAGCTTTGGTCATATTTAAAATAAACAAATATAGTTTATCACATAGATAGAATATTACTTTAATACTAAATTTCCAAAAATTGCAACACACTCAAAGATCCAATCTTGTTTGACTTTTGAGCTAACATGCACAGGACTGTCCTTCTACCTATTTCTTGGCAACCTACCCTTTCTTCACAATTCTCAAATACTTGATATAAAACATAAAGAGAAATCCCTATTTTTAAAATAGTATCCTGACTTACCTTAATAAATAATTTGAAAAGACTCTGAAATTTTGTCTTTGAGTATGCTTTGGAAGCCTGTGTGACATATAATTTTTTTCAGCCCCTGTTTAGAAACATTGATGAAAGTACCTGCACCGAAGTCTGAAAATTCACAAACCTCAGAAACTTCCAAAATTTCCAGTATCTTTGATACTGTTTGTCACAAAATATAATTGATCCAGACTGAGAGTTCTTCATAAAAAATAGCTTTACTCAAGCTTTTCAGTAAGACAAGAGTACTCTGAAAAGTAGCACCCCCAAACTTTCCTGCTTCTGTTTTTTGTAAATGACTACACAAACAAGAGAAGGAAAATCATGACATAACTTGATGACATTAAGTTGATAGCACCAACTTCTCAGCTCTATGTTAGTCTAACTTCCACTGCAGAGCCAGATATCTAAGAATAAATAAGCACAGAAGAAATAGCCAGATAAAGTCTGAATTCAGGGTGTACCAAAATGGTTTCACACAGAAAGAAAACATTTTTAGTAGTACTAACTCACCCTTTTCATAGATTTATCCAACAGTAGTTGAGATACTGTACTACCCAGAAGCTATTAAAATGGTAGGAAGTATGCAGATAACTTCTTAAATGCCTTGTATCCCTTTCCGCCAAGACGAATTCTCATCTTTTGCTAATTCTCAGCAAGGATTTTTAAATCCATCCATTAAAGAGCACAAAGCATGATTCATATGGTAAAATGCAGTTGTACTTCAATAAAATATATCCTGAAACAGATGAAGCAAGAAGAAAGACAATGCAGTGTCAGAAGACTTACACTCTAAGTAGTCACCTGTAGTAAAGAATTTTTTTTTCTCTTGAGTTGTAAACCAGAGAAATAAATCTCTATTTTGAATCTTGCGGATAGTTGGAGGAAGCTATCAGTGGATTAGTGATGAATGACAGACCACTATATTCTGACTGTTTTCAGTTGATATAAGGTGGGGAGAAATTTCAAGTTATTAGGATGAGTTTAAAGCCAGGCTAAGCTGCCTGGTCTGATGGAGATCCAAGTTTTGGCAAGTGTCACACATACTAGGGTTTCAAGTGTTGGGAGAACGAAGAGGGTCCTTGGAAACATGTGGCCACGTGTCTTTTTTGTGTGAAGACCCCAAGGAGCAGTTCTGGAAAACTGCTGTGCTTCACTTGTTCTGAGTTTTCCTATCATCTTCACTGTACATCAAAAACTCCCTTGCCTGGTCAATACAGGGACATCAATGATATCAGTGAGGCTAACGCTTAGTTTCATGTAATTACAGTATGTAAGGGAAGAACTAACAAAGCTGCAAAACAATCTGTTTGATATGCTACAAGGTCTTTCCACATCTATGATTTGTGATAAGACTTCTCAGCTGGTTAGATATCCAGCCATCAAAGAGACTTGACCAGTTTTTTTACAGCAATAGTGTGTGACCATCTTTCTCAAGACAGACAGCTGTATGTTAATCATCTATGGATTAGCTGGCAGCAATGCATTTGACATCCACTCAGAAAACAATTTTTTTAAATTACAGAGCAAAATAGTAGTGTGTAACTTCCAGAAGAATATTTTCTTCTTTATGTTTGTTTAAAAAGTTCATTATCCTAACATTGCACCACCTGATAAACTTTTCTCCCACAGTCCACTCTGTTTTCATACTCATGTCATGGCTCCTTTCATGAAGGAGGAAAGGGATTGACAGCACATCATTCTCCCAGAAAAAAACCTCTTATTTTGGGGTGTGACAATCTCCTTTCCCTACAAAATGTGAACTTGTTGTTTGCTCAAATACATTGCAATGTTCACTACAGCAACCTACAGCAAACACGTAATTGCGTTTAGGGCTTGAGGAGGCATGTATACCAATAGGTGTATTTTTCTACCAGCTGGCCAAAACATGGGGAAGGATAAAGGGAACCTTCACTGCTAATGAGCTACAAATCAGCTGAAGGCTGTTATGAACTCTCAGCACATGAAGTCTGACTGCAAGTTGTACAAACCAAGGATGTTGTCCTTAGGATAGCTGCAGGATGGGAAAGTTCTGAACTGGAGTAATTTCTTGTTTCTGGACTTGTATATGTTCAAGTGATTTGCTCGTATTTTGCTTTGTTGAGGTTTTATCGTTTGCAAGGAGTGTTTTAAACTTTTCTCCAGTTGATTAGAGACTAGAATGGGCATCTGATGCTTGTTTAAATAAAAATAAATAATGAAGGAAATCCACAGCAAATTACAGTACTTGGTATGAATTCACTCTACTTTCAAGAAGCGATTGCATGCAGAAGTGCAGTTAAATTTGGTCCTCTGATCCTCCCCTTGGCCTTACTTGATCTGCTGGGTTTCCCAGTTCACTTTGAAACTGATGCTTTTTGGCACCAAGGCTGCTCCTGGTTTAGAAAACAACATCTTAAACATTTGATTTAAATTCTGGAGCCAAGATTAACTCTGGCTCCAAAATTTAATGGGGAGAAAAATAAACTAGTAAAGATTATTTTCTTCATCCTGAAAAATGCATCCGTTTCAAAGCAGAAGGGAAAACATCATGGCTCAAATTGGGCCTAATCGTAGATCAAAGAAGCAACATTACTCACCCCCAAAATTCAAACACCTCTCAAAATATACTTAAGTCAACAATGAACCATACTACACAAATGAGAGGCTTATTTTTGCACATTAATATGTTTTTATTAAGGCAAGAGCCAAGTGTAGCAGTCAGATCAAAACATGACTGAATCAAAAAGTTAATGCTTTTAGTATACAAGCAAGATACTAAAGCAGAAACTCAACATTTTAACTCTGCTGGTTATACCACGAAAGTATGAGATGAGATGAAACTACAGTTGCCATGAAATACACGAGAAACAAAGGAGTGGAGTTATTACTAAAAACAGCACAGTAAAATAGTTGCAATTGTCAAAGAGAAATTAATGATGTTCATCACTAAAAGGGAACTGTTTTTAATAGGATGCTAATGTGTTGTGCTGTATCCCCAAAACTGTGCACTTGGCCAGACAATGTCATTGTAGCTCACTCAGCCATTGCAACAACAAGCAGCAAGGCAAGCCATGTGTTCACGTTCATCCTACTGATCATCCTACATCTTTCTGTTAGTCCACGTTTATTCAGTCTCCTTGGCTTTATCAGACCTGAAGTAAAGGATACATTGGTAAATTTCAGCTCTGTTTTTCTGAGTCTCTTAAGCTGAGGAAAGATTTTTTTTCTTTCAGCCATCTCAGGTTTCCTGATCCTACCTACCCTGTCAGTTCTCAGCTACCATTCAATGTTCTTCCAGTATTTAAAAACTGATATTCCATCTCATTGCAGACCATATTCCTCAGGAATATTACCAGAACCCTTGTCAGACAGACCTGCCATGTAAGGCTGAACTTGACTTTTGCAAAGTTGTGTTGATTTCCTTCCTGAACAGTATGATTTAATGGACAGTGCCTGTTTAATGAAGTTCAATTGTTAGGTTTAGAATTACAAGCACATCCTCTGGACCTAATAAAGAAAATTAAACCTTCATATTAAGAGGAGGCTCTGAACCAACTAAACAGGCACATCTGAAGCATTTGCTTGATAGAGTATTATATGTACTTTGTTTCAGCTTTCTGCCTTACTTCACCATCTTTTATTAAATGATTACCTCTTTGATTTAAAATAAAATCCAAACAGGACCCACAAAATAAGACATAATTATTTGCAATGATCTTCAGTATTAGTTACATGAAAAAAAGCGACAAGGGCTTTAGTTTGTCTATGTGACAGCTGCACTTGTTATGCCTGGTATCGCTGAATAGTTAAGGCTTGAATGTCCAGTTTTGGATCAGAGTTGAAATATGGTAGAAGCATATTCAAAGTGCAGCTTTTGATTTTTAATGTACATAACTGGTCAGATTGAGTGCATGGTCTTTCTTACCATAGCGCATATTCACAGTTGCAATACATTTCTTCTGGTATCAGGAAATTTATGTTGGTACATACAACGGCACATTAACGTTAATCATGTGTAAAGAATATCACCATCACTTTTTTGTGTAGGTGCAGATGCCAGTCATGCTCTGGAAAGCAGTGCAAATGCTTCATGGGAATGAAATGGGCAGACAGTTGAAAACAAGTAGGAACACTATGTACACATATAAGAGCAAAGAGAGGCTTTGAGTGGCTGCTGCAGCTCATGTACATTTAATCAGAATGAGAACAGGCAGCTCCAAGTGCGATGCTCTGAGCTGCTGCTGCCCTCCTGAATGCTTTGCCCAGTGGAGGCAAGATGCTGCCCAACCCTCACACTGACCAGAAGTTCCCAGGCCACTAACAATAATTTTGTAGCTGCTGTGCAAGCCACTGGAGCGTTAAGAGCCTGGAGCTTTGCAATCCTCCCTTCTTCTCACCCCCACTCTCCCAAAGAAGCAACAACTTCAGTGCTTTCAGCTATCAGTGGGACGGCCCCATAGGGCTTATCTGATCTTGTTGCAGCACTAGCTGGTGCAGGGCACTGGTTGCTTTATTGTTAACTTGATGTTTCAAGCGTTTGAAGCCTGTCTTCCCCTTGATCAGGCACATTATGGACTGTTCTGTGCCGTCAACTATTTTCTCAAACTCCCTCCAAGTGAATCCTTACGCTTGTTTGACTTTTAAAGCTGACAATAAATTTGAGAGAGCTTGAGTGGAGCAATGAAATGGCCTCACTTAGATTTCTTGAACTAGAAACTGGTAATGCAGAAGGGACTACAGCACAGATGTGCTACATCACCTCTACTGAACTGACCAATTCACAAAAAAATCACTGATCTAATGACACTTGTAAGCCCAATTTCCATAGAAAAATGCTATTTACCTTCACTGTTAGGAATGGGTTTACTTATTCAGTGTTTCTCAGCCATAAAGAATGCTACTTTAATCTGGAAGATCCCTTCAGCATCAGTGCTGAAGACCTAATAATTCTTAGCTCTACAAGAGTCTGTAAAACAGAAACACCCTATCATTTACCACAGCTGAAGGTCTCCCACTACCTGTCACGAGTCATACGCAGCAGTAAGGCAACATCAAAGCTGCTATTTTAGATTGGAACCATGCTGCATCTAGTCCCAGTATGGCCTGGGTTAGTGGTTAGCAGCAGTGAAAGCAAATAAAGGATACTAATGGAATAGGCTGTTTATATACTTTTATATATGTATCTATGCATATAGCTGTCTATACATAAGTCTGTTCTTATTCCCATGTAATTATTGGTTGAATTATAAAAGAGTTCCCTATTTTTAGCTCATCCAATAAAACTATGGATGCACTCATAAATCCATGAATCCACTGAGTCCCTGTCAGAGCCCTGAGGATGCCCCAAGCCCTCCCTGTCCCTGCTCGCCCCAGGCATGCCCCCTACCCAGCCCCAGGCCGCATTTCAGCATAGCCCGGGGCCGTCAGCCCCTGCCCTACTATGCCTCAGCAGTGCTGGGCTCTAGCCTGCCATGGCCATATCTCCTGGATAGACCTTGGTTACACGTGGCAGCCTTGTCTCCAATCCTCTCTCTGGCCCCGTCTCCTTTTGCTCCTGACCAAAGTCTCTAGACTGTCCATGGACCTGACTTGGCTCCTGGCTCAGAGCCCCTTGTGAGGCACCCCCCTTGCTCTCTGACAGTGCCTATTCATATTTATGCCTTATCACAGCATGCTTCTGTTGTTCATTACACATCATGGAAACGGGATATTTATTATAGCTTGAAACAGCTTTACAACTGATTCAGTTTATTTGCATGTCTAACAAGAAATGGTAAATTAACCTAATCTTTTTTCTTCAGTAGATTTTTATAGCAGCCACTTTATATCCCTTTTCTACTTCCTCTGTAATTTATCTCCTACCAGATTAAACAGGCCAAATTTCTTTGGTCTCTATACAAAAGAAAGTCTTGCTATTCCTCTGTGCTTTGTCATCACGTGTTTCTGATGTCCTTATTTTTAACTGCTTTCAGACTTCCTAATCCTTTGGGCAGAGAAGTACACATGCTAAATACTAAGATCTAACATATTCAGGAGAAAAGTGTGTTGAAGTACATAAAGAGAAAGTAGACAAGTATGGGTCATGTGAGTTACAGCATACAGGGAAAACAAATTACAGAAACACAGTATCAAAAAGCCTCTTCAGGCACAGAAAGACAGAAACTTCTGAGACGTCTTAATGCTTCATGACACTGGAATTTCTAGTTCTTTTGATGTCCACACTGACTAGGACACTATAACAATGCATGTTCCTCTAAGTAACAAAGAATCAGCCAAAAACATGAAGCCGTAGCAAAGAGAGAGTTAGGATACAAAGGAAATCCTAGCACAGTGGTCTGGCCCACTATTTCAGGACATGAAGACAGTTTTTATTGGTGCAATGAAAGATACCACAGGGAGCCTGCAGAAGCATTTTGTTAGCCAGAATGTGATAGCAGGTTTGGGTTGACAGTGTAGCCAGCCCAGCGCACCTTAAAGATGCATTTTGGCTTTCTCAGTACAAATCCTCCTCTTCCTTAAAAGTTTTGCAGCAAAAGAGAAAGTAAAAACAGGAGGAATGATGCAGTATGATTCCCAAAGTATGCAGATTTTTTTTTAATGCATTAATAATTAAATTAATAAATGTATTTATGGTTAATAGTGTATTTCAAAATATTTTTCTCACACATACTTGTATTAAAAACTCCAGAAAGGATCTTGCCAGTATTTACATTCATGTTTTGCATATCTAGATCAGACCGGTAGTCCCTGAAGCATACACTACCATGAAGGTCTTATTGCAAGTTTTCCATCCTGTCTCCTCTTAATTTTTTGGGCATCATTATAAATGTGTAAAAAGGCTACAGTTTTCCAAGTTGGCTGCTTACTGTACTTCTACAGACAACCAGAGAAGAGAACTGCTCCTGAAGTATCCTGAATTTCAAGGAATAAAAATGTAAAGATTGAACAAAATAGAATAAATCTGCATAACAATCCAGCTGAAAAGGTCTAGAAATTACCTAGAAAGAACCAGGCTAGACATAAAACTCAAATCTGTGGCCTTTTCTTCTCTAAAGCATTACTAGAAATTCAGTAAACTTATTTCATTCAGGAACCTAGTCTGTTGCCTTATCTCCTGAAACTTACTGCATTTATATAGTATTGACGGACCGCAGAGGACTCCATAAGACAGAGAACACTCTCAATTCACAAAATAAGAACTTAATCTTCAAAGAGGTAATGTTGAAATCCTATATCAGCTGAGTGTGCTCAACTTCCTGAAATAATATCAGATTTATTTTGAAGAAATAATAATATACATAAATCTATGTAAATCTTCCCAAAGCCTTAAAGTTCCACAAGTCTCCCTGTTCCCAGATAATGCTTCTATCAAAGCCAACTTTAACCTAACTTTATTGTGGTTACTACATGATTAGTTTTAAATGTTAAGGCTAGGAGCCTAAAGGATTTCATTGACTTTTGGACATTTAATTGTCTTTTACTTCTCTGAAACCTCCTACTGAGAAATGTTAAAGATTTGAAGGGCAATATCCATATATCATAGGTCTTAAATGTAAGCTCTCAGGACAATCTGGACATTACAGTCAGTCATCAAAGCCAAGAAAACATGCCTGCTGTGAGCAATGTACACTGAATCTTGAATATCAGCACAGACTATCTGCCATTGTTCAGTACGAGGGTTGGTATTTGCTCAGCGAGAGTTTAATAGCAGTGATGTATTCATGAAATGCCCTTGACCAAGGAGTATTGCTCCCGCTAGGTATGATAAGTAATTCAGTCTCTTCTGTAGCTCAGTCTAAAGGGCCTCTAAGCAGGAGCTGGCAATTGTACCAAATTACATATAATTGTGCATGATGAATTTGCAATGCAGGCTAGAGTTTGCTAGGAACTCAGCTGAGACCACCATACTTAGTTAAGTTTGGTTTGGCTTGAGGCCAACACTTTATTCACTAAGCTACAAAGTCTCCTGAGATTTTTTTCACTTTCAAAATATCTGTATCCCAGACCAGAGCCTTCCACTCAATGGAAATAGAAACAGTTTTATGTTTCTTGTTTTGACCCTTCTGTTTGAGCCACTCAGAGGGATTAAGCTTTGTGATAAATTATGAAATCACAATGTTACCCAGCTTACCAACATGAAGTGCTACATGCCTATAAAATTGCCTTTAAGAAGAGAGAAAAACAATATTGCCCATCATTTAATTCAACAGCAATTACAGACCTGTGTTTTTTTCCCCCTTATCTTCATGACATAGTAGCAATTATCAAACAATTGAAAAACATTTAATTTAGGAAAGAATCCTGGAAAAGAATAGTACACTTTTCAAAAATTCTAATTCTAATTTTACTTCATTCATACTAAAAACTACAATTTAGAAGTTAAGACTACAGTATGGTTAAACTGGGCTGATAGCAGAAAAAAAACAACAAGAGTCTAAACAGCAAGGCTTCTGGTTGAAGGTTGTTCATAAGTAAAATATTCTTTTCATGTGTGTCTAATACCAGCTTGGCCTCCATATGTATCTTTGTCTTTTGCTGCTTGTTTTGCAGCATGTCTACCAAACTCTGTAAGGTTAGAACTGCCTTTGATTCTCTCTAACACTTCTGTCACATTTGCATTCTGGAGCACTAATAGTCCTGTTAAGTTTTCATAAAATATTAGATATAGCAACAAACAGGTTATCTAGTGTGCATGGCTCTTGTCAAGATCATTTAATAGGAATAACTGAGTATCACAAAGCCAGTGAAGCCATGAGAGGAGAACAAGAAATACTAGGATGGGGGTTGAGAAAATGGTTGGTCAGCTGTTTAATATAGCTGATTTAAATAGGAACTGACACATTCTGTATTCTGAAGAGGTGAGGAACAAGAGAGAGGAGGATGGTTACCACTGTCGCAGGCTTATAAAAAATATAGATTAATATATAGTGGGCAGTTTTCAGCAGACACCTAGAAGTTCCTTAAACTCTTGGGACTTAGTAGTGTTACTCAGGACCAAAAATGCTTTTCCAGAAACTCACTGCTGATGCCACAGTTTAGACCACAGTTTGGTGCCAGAGACCATTGTTCATCGTGGTGTGGTGGTGGCAAAGCTGTTTAAAGATATCCCTTCTCTTCCCTCGCTCTAGCTGACTTCTTGGCTCCAGGCTGCCATTTACTGACTTCCTCAGTTTGATCAAGTAAATAGTTCAAGTCACGCCATTTCGGAGGCCACAAGCCTTAGAAGAAGAAGCCCAGATTTACCATGATTAATAGACATGACTTCAGCTTGCCTGAGAGTCTGCAGAACACAGGCAGAAACTATATACAGTTAATAGTATCCATAAGTCAGTCCTGGGGGAAAGTAGCAGCACGTTTCACATCTTGCAGGGAGAACTGCTGGTGAGTTCTCTGTCTAGTTCTTGCAGAAGTTCAGTTTTTTTCTTCACTCTGCAAAGGCACAAAGCTCCCAGTCTTACATTTCCTCAGTGTAGTGTGCTTAAACTGAACTCTAAAACTGGAATCTTAAATTTTATAAACTCTGGGGCATGTTCCTTTATGAGCACTTGAGTGCTAAGAATAGCAGTGGTACTAAATCAGAAGCAACCCTATTAAGCTCTCTCCTAACATATTTTTCCCCAGGCACATTTAAAAAAGAAAAATCTGAACTTCCAACATTACTAGCTTCCCCCTTGTAATTCATATTTTTAAACAAAACAGAAATGTTATTGACACTTCTCAGTGCAGAAATGATTGAACCCAAACACTAAGTTTACTTTACAGAGAATAATACAGAAGTGTAACTTGGAGCAACTGTATGATCTGGGCCTGCACCAACACCTTGAGTCACACACAGAGCTTCTGTTGACAGCAGTGAACTGATCACATGCCAACAGCCTGCAAACGAATCAAGAGCTGGCTGTGAAAAAAAAAAAAGTAATTATGGTTTTAAAAACAGACAAACCAGAGACAAACCAGCAGTTTTTGACAAACCAGAGATTCTTAATTTTCTCCTATGATTTAAAGAAAAGGAGACAAAAAGCAGAATACAATATGGAAAAGGAGAAAAAAATCCTTTCAGGCACAGTATTTAACACCAGTGTAATCTGTGAAAACTTTAATCCTAGTATGTTACATCTGTGGTATTTCTCCTCTTTTAACTGTCTCTGTTATAAAAACAATTCAAAATATATACTTATATGAATTTCTGAAGTCCTTCCTCTGCCCATAATCAATCTAAAAATTACAAGGACACAAAAGGGAAAACTCTTACAGTCACACTGCTAACAGCAAACTGGTGGGGAAGGGTATTCCCTCTCCTGTCCCCCTGCTACCACCCCTCCTTGCTAACCTTTAAAGCAGAGGCCAGCAAACCTTGTCTCCCAGCCAGTTCAGTGACTGATTCCAGCCAGATGTGACCTATAAAGCACAGACACAAACTCATCGGGTACCTTACTTCACACTGTGATGTATTTGCCTTGGAATCCAAGGGGTATACAAGATGAATGTGAATAGTGCTGTATCTATTACTGATCTTTTCTGCAGCAATCCTTTTTGTAGACAGAAGTAGCTTGTGAATTGGATAAGAATGTCCAGAGAATTACAGGCATACCACATATATTACAATTCAGAATTTTAGTGCTGATTTAGTTACTTGATTTCAATTCTATTAATATTTCTTTCCTTTCTTGCCACTTGTGCCTTGCCCCCACCAAGTATATATAAAAGTGTTCTAAGAATCGTGAAAAGCTGGCAATCCCAAAACAGCCAAATGGGTGGTGGAATGACTCAGCGGAAACAAAATGCAGGTTCAGTCAGCACTTTTTTTTTTCACTGAGGACAACTGTAGTGGAAGACCTATTTCTGGCTTTCTAGGTGACCTGCTTTGTGAACTTGAACCAGGCACTTAACTGTTCTATGCCTATATAATACTTAGTCTCTCTGGAAAGTGCTTTAAGGTCTGCAGAAAGAAAATATTTGATAATGTTGTCATGGCTTTATGCTAAATTGGCATGGCAAAAATGAGCTTGTTCATGCAAAACTACCACAGCTTTCAGTGGATATTTCTAAAGTCTATGCACTGGTGAAATGGTCCCAAAAGATGAAATACTAGCCTTGCCAAGGTCAGTGAGAGTTTTCTTAGCAGCTTCCAGGGGACCAGGGTTTCATTCCTGCTGTGCAGTGCAAGTAAGTCAGTAGTAGAATGTAGGAAGCGTGCACTGTCCCTCGGCTCTTAATTGATTTTACAGCCAAATCATTATTTTGTCATTTCCACTACACACATTCTGCTTATATAACTAGTAACTAAAGACCTGAATGAGAACACTGGCTTCTTAAAAAGACTTCCCCCTCCAGAACAATTTCTTTCTTTGTGCTTTTATGTCACAGAAAAAAAAGAAAAAAGAACAAATAAATGTTCTCATTTTTACAATACATATAACACTAAAATGAAAATGACTATATGTGACACCATCTGACAGAAGATACTGTCAAGGGAGCTCTGTAAGTATGCCCAGGGAAGTCCATCCATATTATAAAGATCTATTTTATATTAACAGCCATACTGATACTGCTAAAAATAATATCCTGTTCTCATTACAGCATGACAAAGAACTCCAACAACATACACTCCTTAGGAGGCTTTCAGCATACTTTGTTTTTTGACCCCTTTTCAAAGTCATTATGAAATATAGCAGTTATCTAAATGAAAGAGAAGGATGGAAGAATAACAGCCGATGTGAGCAATTAATCCTCTGAAGACAAAGTCTTATATTTGTTACAGTCAAATGACACTGAATGTTAATGGGACTTTTTCACACAAGAAGTCATTCTGCCACCTGGGCCTGCGTCCTGTCATTATCATGCAGCAAACTGTAGTGTGAATTTACAGCGCACAAGGTGCTCTCCACCTACTCATTTGCCTAGTTTTTAGAGAAGGGCGCACTGTTCTGCACTTAGTACCTGCTATGTATTCATATGGGAACCATTAGTGCAATGTAACCGATGTTATGTAAATTCACACCATCACTTCCGTGCAGATATGTCCATATACCCAATGCAGTTCCAAGTATAATAATGCATCCCTCAGAAGAGAAGCAAAGTATTTGCTAAAAAGATATACTTTTATTCTAACGTCAAATAATATTGAAATGAATATTAATGAAAAGGTACATACAGCCTTTTGAGAACTCCTGCCAGCCACTCCCTTGAGCAATAGCTGCGTACTCTCACGTTCACAGAAGGATGCATTTTAAATACAGTACTGACTTTTTCCAGACCTTAAGGGTGGGAAGTCAGCCTTTACAATGGCCTTACTCAGAACTACAGATAATAATCACCATCTATATACAGTATTGCATCTTCGTCGGTCACTGTCCAGCAACTCTGCTCAGGATGGTGAGCTTTAAGTTTCTGAAGTAATTTCCCATATTTTTGCAATCTGTTTGTGATATGAGATCATTTTAATTTTTCAATTTAATTTTATCAATGGAACTCAATATTTTCCATTTAATCAAGTACATTACTGTCATATACCAGTCCTACTTTACACCAAATTCACTTATCTCTGGCTATTCAGAACCAGTTCCTAAATTCATACACTAAAGTTATGCATTTTAACACCTAGCTCCACAAAGGACAATGAAATATCAAGGACAGAGAAGTTAACTCCTCAAGGCCAAGGAGCCCTTACAAGGCATTTTCACTGGAAATCTCAGACTTTCTGCCTAGCAGTGAAACAGTTTAACTGATAAAATTAGGACTTTTTGTCAGCTTGGCTGTTGTTCTGCCAAAGAGGCATCCATTCTGGGGGAGAATGGATTTGGGATATCACTTGACCTAAGGTGCTTTGTCACTTGGATAGAAAACAGCATCTACATTCCTGTTCACAGATTAAGTTCAGTTATATTTGCCCTTCATGGGACAGACCACCTCTTTCTTCTGTATTTCCAAGGCAGCCTAATACTAATGATATGTTTGCCTATTTACCTCTTCTTTAGTGCAATAAAAATTTTAATGTAGCTAATCTTGCCCAGGAAGACTCATAATTTATCCTCCTGAGTGTGGCATCACCATACAGACTGGGCCAAGATAAAGGCATCACTGAGTCTCTTGGAGGTTTTCTTAAAAGAAGTTTATCATTTGAGTTGAACTTTTACGAAGCATCTTTGTCTTGAACCACTATACCTTCACCATAATCAAAAGTAAAATTCTCATTGCCTGAAGGGGGAGTGGAGTTAGGCTAGTTCTCTAAATATTTATACTGTTTAATTTCACTCATACAACTAAGCAGTTTTTACGGAAGTTTTTAATACAGCTAATAGTTTTCCCTTTCTGTAAGGAAGACAGATCGACAGTCTGAAGCCCAGATGCACATATCAATGGAGTGGAGACCATATTCAATTACATTGCCAGGCAATATTACTGCTAAATAAAACTTTACATAGTAGTCTGAGCAAACAGGACAAAAAAAGATTCCCTTCAGTGGTGCATTTCAAGGATGGCACCTGGAAAGACAAAAAAACTTATGAAAAGCTCCTCAATGATATAAAAGAAAGTTGCATACAAAATGCTGAAAAGCCACAGAATGACAACAGAATAATACTGTACTGTTTCAAGCACACATTCCACTTAAAGTATATTTTCATTAAGAGTAAAATAATTTTCATACTTAAAGTGCAATTCACAGTGGCAAGCAGAGTTTTTGAGGCTTGAGTGCACCCTTTTTTTCCCCAAAATAAAAGTACTTAACAGACTATGGTGCATCAAATAGCTTAAATAGCCTTATTTTAAAAGTCAAAAAGCATCAAAATGTCAATTTTAATGACTGAGGAACAGGCAAAACTGAAGAAAATAAAAGTTGCTTTTATCATCATTTTCCGGTATATTCACAGGTAGTAGTAGCATAAGAGATTTGTACAGAATGGTTAATTTACTCATCAACCTTTTTTTTTTTTTTCCAGAACTTTCATTTAAAAAAAAAAAACTCAGCAGAACTTCCTCTACCATGTTCTTTCCTCACCTCTCCTCCCACAAATTTATAGTAACTGTAAATATTTCTAGCTCTTTGCTACAGTTTTTGTTTTAGTTATGACTGTATTTTCAGTCTTGTAGGATTTAACGTAGTTTTCTGAAGCAATTGCTCCTAGAATCATATAAATCAGCACAGAAGAATGTAAGAAAGCAAGGATTATTTCCTCCTCAGGGAAACATCTGGAGCTGAGTAGATTACCTCAAGTCCTGTAATGGGAACAAGGATGGAATTTGTGAAAGAGAATACAGAAGCAAAAAAATTTCTAGAATTGTGCATTAACATTTCTGTTGAATAACTCCACTGACCTAATTTGTATTCATCATTATTTAGAAGAAAGTAAACATACTAGCTTCTTAATTTCATGAAGGAACACACATCAGTTCTGCTTGTCATCAAGATTTTGTTTTTCCACATATTTAAATGAAGAATAAGCACAAATCCTGGTTAATGGCACTTGAAAATTGCACAGAAATTGCCTTCACCGTAACTTCACAGTTCCTGTCTTTGTCCAGAAGAAACCAGGAATGAGCAGACCTGACCTTTGGGCAAGCTCATACTTTCAACCATTGTTTTTAAAAGCTTCTCTCTCTAGCTGAAGCATTGTAAAAGGATTCCCTTAACATGTTTCTTTCCCAAAATACTAGATGTCAGCAGAATGAAGAGCAGAAGTCCTCACAGCAGAGCTCTCTTTGAGAGATGCCCTTGCTCTGAGGAGTGGTCCCCAGGATGCAGAGCTCCCAGTCTTGCCTTTTCAGTAGGACCATATTAATAGCTCTTTCTATATAATGGAAAAGAAAATAAATTTCAAAAAGAAAAATCATTCTTTCTTGCTGGGATAACAGTGATACTGATGAACCCTAGTTCTGCCAGCATGTGAAGGTTTTTCTCATTGGTTGTTTAGTAAACAGCATCTTCTTCCCAAGGAGAAAAACAATTCGTTCATAAAAAGCATAAATCCTTTAAAGTGAAATGCCAAGTGATATCCATAAACAGCTTATTACTCCATAAAAAAAGAAAAGCTAGGCTCAGCTTCATACACACCTTAGAGGGTGTTACTTTCTTACTGCTACACATGACTTCAATCCAAGTTTTCATCTCTTAGCCCTCTCTCCCTCCCTTTTGTAATGTTAAGGAAGAAAACTTTGGGGCAAAATGAAAAGCTGAAATTGAAATACATGCACCAAAAATGACAAAAATATTCTCTGGGAATAATCAGTCAGGATTATATATTTCCGTTTTGCCAAGGGAGGTTGACCTGAAGTCAAACTGGCCCTTGTTGGGTTGCAACTTACAATTAATGTTCACTTCATTTATCATGGCTCAGGCAGGGATCTAGGAAAAGGAAGTATCATTTCAAGTAATATAAGTGGGGACACTGGGGGAGGGAAGAGGGGATTGAGGACAGTGACAGAAGAATGATTCTTACATCTAACAAAATAACTTAGGAAAGGAGGACTGGAGTGGAATAGGACTCCAAAAGACAAATTCATATTAGATATTTATCTGAACCTAAGCCCTCTGAAGCAGAGTTTGTAGTTTGCATCTATTATTCAACACGCTAAATGAAAGGACTTTATTTTGAGAAACTTCAGATCAGACTCTTAGTTGCATATCCTCAAATTAGACTATAATAATTGTCCCTATGCTTATTTCTGTTGTAAACCATTTATAATTTATTTCCTGATTATATAGAACAGCCTTGCTCATACAGTCTTCTCCTTCCTTGATCAACAACAAGGCTTCAGTTTAATAGGGAGAAAACAAAAAGAAGGTTATTCATGGTTACTACTTATTTTTTCATTAAACAAATTTATAATCCTAGTATGAAATTAACCTTACTGGGATTAACATTAACTACTGGGGACAATGGATGTTAATAACTAGCAAAATTTAAAAGATAGTATTACTATATTCACTTCTGTCTTTGGCTTAATGATTGACTTCATCTTTCTGTAGTTAGTAGATCTTTGGATCACCTCACATTTCTTCATGACTTCTCCATGACTTTTTTGACCACCTCTCCCCTGTATTCCTTGAGAGCTTCACTCCTGGGCTTTCTTGCTACATTAGTATTTGTTTTGCTCAAATACTGCCTTAGAAAATCGTAGTCCTTCTGTACTTTATAGCATCTCAGTTGTTATCCATTTAGATCACTTGACAACTGAACTCCGAGGTTATCATTAATTTATGAAGACTTTTATTTCTTCAGTTTCTACTTGTTATAACAAAACTGGCTTCTTTACTTGCATTAAAGATCCAGACTCATGTTCTTGTATGCATTTGTATATTTGTACGCTTTTTCATTTCCAGGACATGATAAGTGTCTTCCTATCTGTCAATGAGCTGGTTAATAAAGCTTCCAGGGAAAGTGGAACTTTCTTTAGATATTCAATACAGCAACAGTTTTTTTATGGCCTTTTTTCATATCATGATCAATCTAGCTTCAAGGAACTAAGGCAGCAGAACATAAAAAATGCAATAAAATGATATAATTTTCTGCCAGATTATCCCCCTGAAAATCTCACCACTGATCAGGTAAGCACCAGTGTCAGTTCAAGGAGTTATGCAAGCATCGGAGGAAGAACAGGACTGTCTGCTACTGTGGTAGCAAATGTTAGATTGATTTAGCTATATTTACTCTGAGTTCTTCTTCTGCAAAAATGTTTAGAGAAAAAGTGTAAACAGTAAATGAAGGAACACAAGAAAAAAGATCAAAGAAACAAAGCAAGCACTTACTCGAGGTCTAACAGGAAAAACAATAGAATGAAGACAAAAGAAAAATATTTCTGTCAGCTCTGGACCATTCATAGCTTTAAGCATAGAGTCAGAAATCATCTGGGGAGTCAGATCCTTAATATAGCTAAGTGTAATTAACACCTAACAGGACTTCAGGGGTTTTCACATTGTTAAGAATTTTTGCCATTTCCTTTGCAGCTCTGAACATGCTCTTATCTGTGCCAAGAAGCCCCAGTCTCCAGAACCAGAGCTGCTTTAGGTCCTTGGAGGACAAAGCTTGGCTACCAATTCGGGTAGACTGCTAACTATACCATGTACATAGAAATGATATTCCTGGTATCACTTTCTATTAAGGCTAGCCATGTCATAGCACATGCATATGTTTTCAATGTTTACAAGTGTAAAATGCTATCCCAGCATCTTTTTTTAAAAAGATGACCACCAGAGAGGTTACCTGGTTAACAGTAGTAATACAGTTTTTCCTGTGTTAGCAGTTCACAGACTGACCTTTCCACTTAAATGAGGGAACAGCCTGATACCCTTTGCACACTGTGAGTGCTCCAGTATCTGGGCTCCAGGTTTGCCACCGAGAAAGAATGTTCGCTAGTAGCCAATAATCACTTAACACAAGCCATACGGAAAGGAAATTTAAATAAAGAATTAACTTCATGAATGCACTATATTAATGCATCTTTCTTCAGACCAACCCTGTTTTTGAGGAACTGCATAACAAATATTTAAAAGTAATTGCGGATGTGTATTTTTTCCAACTGTCATAAAATTATTAAAAATCAAGGTAGCTAATTTTTGAGAGAGACTGTAAGAGATATGCAGCAATGGAAATGGAAAATAGATATTATAAGATACATATAAGATACATAGGAAATCTGAGGAGAGTAAACTTGGTAAAATGTTTGAAAAACTTGAAAATGAAGAATAAGCATCTTTTATTAAAAACATCATATTCTCTTCTATATTTCTGGATGTTTTCCTTGAATTGTCTGACACAGTAAGAAATTTCATGATAAAAGCAAACAAGTACTTCAGACAACTCAGAACTAGACATAAAATGGAGAAACTGTTTAAACTGTTTCTTACTATGAGCCTGTCCTAGACTAAGATACTTGAATACAGGTATTAGTGAGGATTATATATCAAGTCATTAAAATGAAGTAAATAAAGTAATTAAAAATGAGACTGAATGTGTGTAGAGCCATTACTATAATGCATATCAAATCTTATCTCAATAATAAAAAGCAAATTAAATTGACATGCATACATGTAGATATAGATGTGCATACATAAATCACTGACACTGTTACTCATTAGTAGCACTAGTTTTCTTGACATACTTTCAGCAAAGGCTGTTCTAAGCTCTGTATGTGAACCCAGCTAAAATTGTTGGTATGTAACACATGGGCAATCAGAAGAGAGAACAGGGAAAATCCTACACCCGTTGATATGAAAAGTAAAACAAAACTCAGACTTCAATTCTGTGAGTGACTAAACTGTACCTACACTAACTTGCTGTGGAACAGTGAATGGAGAAAATTTCCATGCTCTAATTTCTTACGCCTATCAAATAACACGACCCCTGTCATTCAGTACAGTAGTATATATTACCTTATGTGCTAAAAGGCATAAAATCATCTACAGGATGTGAATTTTGATCAGAAAGGGATGTATTTGAAGTTAGGGATGTATAGAATTTATTGACTCACTTCTGATTCAAGATAACAATTATGCAACATTTAAAAAAACATCCCAATTACTTCGGGCCATGGTGCAGGAAAGTGAAAAGTTGTGTTATAAGACACTTAACTTGAATAAACTACTAATTAATGGATTCATAGTTAAATCCATTAAATGGATGTTCCTATACAAATAGTCTTACCTTGACAAAGAATTACAAATATCACTAGTCTACACTCACACAAAACTTCCTTGGATCACTGGGCAAACACAAAGTATTAATGAAAAAAATAAGTTAATTCTCATTTGATTTTATATTGGAAGAGTGTTTATTTTCCTAGTTTATAAACATACAATAGATTTTGAAGAGAGCAACATACCATGCCCATAACTAAAAACTCATTTGAGTAAATAGGATCTTTTCCAAAACACCAGTGTATTTTAGATCAATCCATATACGTATATCCATCCTCAAATATATTTCAGCATGGAACTTTTCATCCATTATGCTACTTTTCCAAGATATTTTAATTTTCACATTTTATTAGCCATTAGCACCATGTTCAATATATTGAAAGCATTGGTACTTGCCTATAAAACATTTTCATTTTGTTGCTTAACCACTCACAAACCAGGGAATAACACCTGAAGTTTTGTTCAAAAATTGAGTCAGACGAACTTCTTCAGAAATCCTAAAAACTTTATTCATGCTTCGTTACTTTTGCAGACCTCTGCAATTCTTAATTTTGGTTAGAATGGAAGCAAATATTATAATGTTACAGAAACAGCCTTGGGGTAAATGTCATCCTGCTGCCACAGCAATAATTCTGAACAGATGCATGAGGCAAAACCTGGAATATTGGTGTGCAGGTTGTTCAGAAATAGGTTCTAGAAATGGTGTCTAAACTCTACAAGACTTCTGAAAACACTCTCGTGCTACCTGTCTTGCCAGTTAAGAGTCTGAAGTGAGATGTGTAATTGCCATTTTATATTTGTTTAATCAAAAATCTGTGGATAGTTTGGACAGTAGTTTGGAGACAGGTCTGAAAATCTGGTTGGTTAACCAAACTTAACCCAGCTGCAGAACATGTCTGCCCATCACTAGGTAATCCCAACTAGTGCAATTTTTCAAACATACTGTTTTACTTGGCCAAATTAAATCCATATTTAGCTGCCCAGCACTCTGTTCATACACACATTTTTAAAATGATTTTAAAAACAAGCCTACTGTTAGACTGACAGTCATAGTTTTTTTTGAAATAGTTACAGCAGTTCAATCCTCCCCAGTTCTGGGGGTCTATATGTTTTACACTGTGTAGCCTACATGGGAATGTAGCACGTGTGTACTGGCATACCTTCATACATATACAAATAGTGATGTAGATTACACTTCTGTTTGAATATGAATGTTAAAGCAGGACAAGTTCTGTAGAGAAAATTTGAACAGATACCCTAAATGGCAGAAATACTGAAAAAGCAAGACTTCTATTAACCTTTCATAAATTGCTGAAGTGAAGATTAACATGCCTAGCTTCAGTCTCTGATTTGAAAATGTGTTATAATAAGGATTTAGTCCATGGAATTAATACCAAAAGATTAAAAAATCTGGGAAAAAGCACAACCTTTTCACCCATAGCATCAAATGACTTCTTAAAATAAAAATTAAGGCTTTAAATATATAGTTGTTCACATTTCTTTATGCTTTCTGCTAAAACTGAAATATCATAGAAAAGCTGCTCTTCCACAAAACTTTGAAATCAGCCAAAAGCAGAAGAAGCTGAAGTCATTAGGTTCTGTGATGAGTTCAACTGTCAGATTAGAGCCTGTGGAGATATCTTTATTAAAAATGCTAAGTTTCTGGATGTTTTTCTGGACAAAAATCTTAGTGAAGTTTGAAACACCACTGTATTCTGAAAAATCAAACAATTGCCCAACAGTGCAACCAGAATTAACAGACCTGCTGCTGATGGTTTCAGAACCACACAATCCCCCTTTCAGCAACAAATTTTGGTTTCCTTATCTGCCTTTACTGTTATCCCTGAATGATCAACATAATTAGGAAGATGCAAACTGAGCTCTGGGTCTTTTGTTGCAACATCAGCAGAATTTTTCACTGCATATACCAGCACGGAGATTAGACAGATAGGTAAGATGCAGAAAAACGTACCTGAGAATTTTTGGGAAAAAAAGATTGTCCCTAGATGTACCACAAAAGAATTTTGAGTGTGATTCTGAAAAGTATTCAGTGCTCATCTAATTCTATGATTTAGCTTCACCAAAATTAGTGTTAAAAGTGATTTCAATGATGGTAGAATAGACTAATACTTAATGTTTTACATGACCCTATCCCTCCACCAAAGTCATTGGCACCAGTAAAGCTGCACGAAGCGCAGCAGGCAGTGGTGTCCACCCTGGCTGTCCCATTACAGACTCAATTTTCAGGTCTAGCAGAGCTTTACAATAGTGGGCATTAAAAGCAGCCACAAGGTCAAAAGGAGCATACACTGAACTTCATGTGCCATGGCAGCAGTGACAACTTTCCTGTGCTGCTGTACTTTCCAACTTTGTCAAACTAAATTCTTCGAACATGAAAATTTTGTGATGTTTTGCAGAGAGATCTATAGAGGCTGTTCATCACCACAAAACAAATGTTTGGACTGATACCTTAATCCTGGCCTCCAAATACAGTAAAATATTTTCATCTCCTCCTATATCACCCTTTAAAGGAAGTCAGCCAATTCAAGAACTGTACTGGCACTCCACTCAGTTGCAGGTGTAAATCAAAATCACTGAATAAGATACCAAAAGCAATATCCATGATGTCACTAAAACTTTGAATTAATCAGATTCTGAAAATAAGTTTGTGGTTCTACTTTATTATCTCAAGTAAATACTATTATTTAAAAAGAAAAACAATTATCCAAGCAGTCTATTAATTATGTCTATCTAGGCACAATAAAATATATTTAAATTTGAATTTCTAAGCTAAATTCTGAAAATCTGTCATTTGCCCACTCTGCTGTATAAACAACCTAACAAATAGCTTGAATCTTGTGTGAGCTACAGGAGATAAAAAGTAGAAGGAATAATCAGAGTACAATGCAAAACTCCTTCTGCAGTGACTCTGCTGGAGCATCATGTTTCCAGCTTCAGGAGCAACACATTACAGAGTAACCTAAAAAATCAAGCAAACAAATCAAATCAAGACACAGATGGACCACCTCTCACGGAGAAAATCTCTCTTTCTTTTTTTTATCTCTCTTGCACCCTCTTTTATTTAAATCTCATTTTTTCCCATTGATAACAATCATCTTCTGTATGGCAGAGCCTTGGGGGTGTATCCTATAAAATAGCCTTAAACTTAAGTGTTTTGTAGTCAGTTTACAGTGGAGTCTGCTCAGTTTTTACAATAACCATTTTAGGATCAAGCTGTGACTGCTGGAGCTTTGTAGAAAACCCAGTGTTCAGACTAATGAAAAAATCTAAACCAATGGGAGATGGAATTGATTACTACAGCTAATTCAGCCAAGTAGGACAGAGACATAATTTAAGATCTATGCTTTCAGAGTCCACATTTAACTGGTGATACAATGGAGGCCGTACACAGACTTTGCTTTCTGTTAACATTGATTTGTCAGTGTTAGTTAAGGTAATTCATTCAACTCTAATATTCTGCACTTACGAGATTAATATACTTGGCTATTACCACAAAATGAAAGTGCTGTCCTTCCACATTGAAATTATCGGTCAACATACTTTATATCCAGAACCTCAGCCAATAAAATGTATATCTTTAAAGATGCAAGATGTTAATATTGTATTACAAATCATAATACAGATACTATATAATATGATATATAATGTATAATATGTATAATATGTATCACATTATATGATTTTACTGAACATGTGAACATTACTCATTGCCACCCAAATCAGTGATATTGTTTCAGTGCAAATAAACATCTTCAAAGAGGAAAATTAGGAGGAGAAAAAAAAAGCACAGCAGTGTTGAATCCTATTGCCTTTTGTTTGCAAAGAATTCCACAGTTTAGTGATGGCTTCACTGATTATAAACAAGCAATTCCACTCAGCACACGGTAATTAAACTTCAGCAGTTTTCCTCCCTTATTATAATTAAGATTTTAATCCATGTTTCTTCAGGAAACACTGTATAGTTTTATTGCAAACTCTGTTTAGATGAGGGGACTGCTAATAAACCCTCTGTGTAACAGCTAATTTTTTTTCTGAGTACCAGAATTGTAAAGTGCTTGGATTAGATCACATTTTAGCTCTTGCACTGGACAAGTTTTTAGAGGGTGGGTAGCATCACTAAACAAGACCTTTTAGGTGGCTAGAGGAACACATGGTAGCTGCTATCTTGCTGGCACTTGGATGAAAATCTCATATCGCCCTCTAGGAAGGCACTGTTCCAGCTTTCCACAAGGAAGCAATCTCTGAGCTTTTACTCAGACCATTGATGGTATCAGCATTTGCTGCCCCAGCTCAAATCTCCCCTTACACTGGAAGAGGCTATAGGATGGTTGTGCCGGACTTTGCTCAGGTTTGCTAGATTCAGGTGTCCAGTACATTGCACAGACAGTGATTAACACCATTAGACTCTACAGATGCTACTGCTGTTAGGCAGTATGATCTGGATTTAATGGAATGAGATGGCTTACTTTTCTTTTTGTGAAGTCTCTTCAAGAAGTGATGGATGACTGAACTTCTGCTGTACATGATCTTTTATTTAGGGTCTTTTTCAATAAATGCAATATCCACTATTGCAATTTGGGTCTCATAGAGTGTTTCTTGCAGACAACACACTATACACATGCCTCTGAAGAGTAAGCATTGCCTCTACCAAATTAGGATACAAATTTCATAGCTTCAAAAGTTGTGGGTTTCACAAACTCTTTACTTCAGAAATCATTCCTACTTCCACATAACACAACAACTGAGATTAGATGAACCACATCAGCTAACTTTCCCTCTTGAAGTAAAGGAAGCTGTTGGCAGGATATTGCAAAGAAACAGCCTTGCTTTGGATTTTATATATTCCATTTATTTGCTGGAACCCAAAGGCCTTACTGGTCATGTCATATCACAAGTCTCTCTGTGATGTAGGCTTCTTTGGGAGAAATGGTGGATATTTGGGTCTAACAGTTGAACAATTTTTTTTCTTACTGATTGATTTTATTTGGGGATACTAAATCTAGTCACTGCAAAGTCTCATTAAAAATTATGTGTACAGAAGAAACATGAATTTGATTAAGTCAAGGTAGCAAAATGAAATGAATACATGTATGAATCAGTGAGGAAAAAATACTGTTCATACATGCATGTTTATGCAGAAGACAGCACCATTTATAGTCATATAACATATTAACTTTTGGGTTGCTTTAAAAGAATTATTCCTTGCCTCCAGCTCCTGAACTTACTACAGCTGCAAAACACTTTCAAATTTCTCAGCCTCAGTCCCAACACAGAAGAAATTCTGCAGCACTGGCAGATCAGATGTCACATCAATATTTTGTTGGGATGATTGCCAGGGTCTTATAAAAAACATAATTACAGGAGAGACTGTTGCAAGCTGATGCTACAAATACACTCCCCTTCTGTCTAGGCAACTAATATAATAAAAGCGTTATGAGATATGAAATCTGTGCAGCTTTAATCTTATTTTCATTTCAGTTCAACTGGTGAATTGGGGAAGGCTCCAGGTAATAGTGGGACTGCTGACACTCAACTACTTTAGCACAAAAACATCTGATTTATTAGTATTTAGATGAGTAATTTATACAGCTAATAAAGTAAAATGTTCTTTACAGGAAGCTATTTCTGCTGCAAACCTGTTACCTAAAACATCTAGACACTCTGCATTTAACCTTGCCTTTGTGTTTCCTTCTTTCTCCACCTATTTCTGTTGCAAGGCACTGTAATGATCAGTTCAAACGTGTCTATAAAAAGACTGCTAATCTATTTCCCTAGAAAGCCATTATTGTTCCTAAACAATTTACAGTATGCTCCTCATGCTTTATATTATATGCTATCCATATTATGCATGTATACAAGTGAATTAGCACTTTATGTATTTTGGTGGCTGGAGTCTATCATCTTTCAGTGCAATACCTACATGCAGCCTAATACCCCTGCAACTTAAGAAAACAGCCAGCAAGTACTGCAATTTGACTATGCTTTTTCTCCTACTAATTGCAGTTGTATTATTATTTCAGGTGCAATCAACTGTAAAGGTCCAATTCTAACAGCTGAAGCTGTATGGATGATGAACAGTGAATTATTGATGGAGAAAGGTACAACTGAAAGTAGGTGCAGCTGTTAACTTCAAGGCTACTTGATAATTTTATACTGATCTGGTTCTAAAGTGAAAGAAAAAATAACTCTCTTTAGCCACAAAGTACTACAAATAATTAAAATAGCAAAAATGTCTACTTTTTTTTTTTTTTTTTTAATACAATATTTCATTATGGGTATGAAGCCGCTGGTCAAAATAACTATATTACTATTAATCTTGAAATACCTTTCAGGAAAAGGATGATGAAGGAATATCCAGGATATTTCCCTATCTACTTCCTGCCCCAGTTTCACTGTTTAACTTCTGCAGATATGCACATGGCTCCCTTTTTCTTAAAACCTTCATCAGTGGCTCTGGATGTGAAGTGTTCAGTCAGAGATAGGTGCTGTCTACAAAGGGGACAAATGGGCACAGTTCACGTAAATAATGATGGAACTACACGGGGCCCCTCTGCGCATACTTGCTTGCAGCTCTTTAAATTGGCATTACCATTTACCAAGGACTTTTCAAGGGCCATAAGAATATTATAGACTTTCAGTACTGGAGTTCCTGCATTCCCTCACAGTATTTCTAGAGATGAGGAGAAGCCTTTTTTCTTCTCTTATTCAAACACTAAAAGCAAATATTTCATCTCTTTGAAAAGAAATACAGTGTTGTTACATACATAAATATAACATCTACACACATATGTGTATTACATATATATATATAAAGTATAGATAGATAGCCACATACATATGTTCCTGAAATCTGGAAGCAAATAGGTGTAGGAAATATTTACTACACTAGAATGAAGCTTTCCAGGGGACTTGGGAAAATTGCTCTGCCATAGATAATTACACCCCATCCCCCAGTGAACATATTCAACTTCCATTCCTTGCAAAGTGAATTATGAACACACATCATGGAGGGAAGAGGTACTAGAGATTCCATTAATACTGCTATGTTGTCTCACACTAATGCTGCAAAAACTGGACATCTGACATTGGATATTTGCATTATAGGTAATGCATTATCCATTATTTTATCTACATTATAACTCATGTGTTTTGAAATTAAGTAAATCTAACTTTTCTTGCTTAACAGCTACAGGTGATGATAGTCATGCTTGCTTTAGAAGATTTTTAAGTGACTTTCATTTGCAAGCATTCAATGTCCCTATGCAGTAGAAGCAATTACATTGCCAGATGATTGCTATGTTTGCTTTACATTTTGTAGCACCACTTAAGTAAAAAAAAATAAATTACATAACTCTGTGTACACACAAAATGAACTAAAGGCAGATATGAATTATATGGTTATAATCTCATTCCAGGGTTCTGGTGATTTCATAACCCACAAGAATGATGTTCAAATAGTTTATGCAGGTACCAGGACCCTTAGATGAAACTGCTGACTCACAGTTGAATGACTTCTATTTTATTCAGAGCATGAAATGTACAGTTTAGGATTCATTATGCTCAATTTCAGCTACTCTCTTGTTGTTGCCTCCTTCAACTCTTGAATTTTTCCAAACAATTCAATTTGTAGAAAGCATGCTTACAACTCACCTTTTACTGGAGGAGTTTGAGTAATGCTGACATGCTTCTCAAGTATTTTTCTGTATGGAAGCAACGGTGTGTCAGTTTGATCTTGCTGGATAAGAAGGACACATTTTCAATTTCACAATTACAAAGCCCACTTGCAGTTCCAGAAGCCATACTATTTAACTGTGCAATAAATTTGGCAACAGGGAGTAGAGCCTGGTTTTTAGTGTGAACATGACCAGCAACTGGCTTTATTCGTCCCTGTGTTCATCTAACATTGCCACTACTCTGGAAGCCTTGGGTTGTCACTGTCAGTCCTGAACAGACAGTCCACTCTCAAATTCTGGGTTGGAGCCACATTCAACCCAGGGATAAAAGGGCTAAGAAGGACCATACGGAAGTCTTATCAAGACTGTTCTTTTAAGGAAGGATTACTGAACAATGCCAATCTACGCTATTGTCTCCTCCTCAATCTATTTTTGTGCTCTCCATGACAATTCAAGTGCATGCTACTCAGACTTGATATCTCAGAAGATCTCTGCACGATATGTGCATGATCTTTCTTTTTACATGTCTTTTGTGTATGGTAATGGAGGCAGCAACAGGAAGGAAGGTTATGAGATCTTCCTCTGCAAGAGGAGGTAAATTTGTTTCTACCTCTCCTTTTCTATTGTGATTTTATTGCTTTCTCTAGTGACAGGGAATGCTAGGAATCACAGATTTTCTGGCAATCATCAATTCTTCCTTCAGGGCTCTTCTCAGACTGGCAGCTCCATGCCATGGATAGGTAGACTGAGGACTGTGAAGAACCATGATTGTGTCCACTAAGTGGGAAATACTACAAAACCTGGCAAAAGTTATTCCATGGGCTATGAAGTTGGCCTTATATCATTATATTTTATGCCATTTTATGCACTTCTGTGAAATAACACTGGGTGAAAATGTGTTTACTGGATGCTAATATCAAATAAATAAGAAATAAATACATACATAATAACAAACAAAGTAAAACAATTTAAATCTGAGAAGATACTTTCTGTGCTAAAAGACTTGAATAAGCCTAGAATACAAATTCCATTTTAAATGTATGTATGTACATTTTAGAGTTTGCACAATATTTCTTAATTATGGCATTTGCTCAACAGAGAAGAAAATCACAGTAATAGAAGAGGAAAAACCCAGTTCATATTTTATTTACACAGTGAAAGAGCTCCACTTTGTAGGTACTAAATGAAAGCTCATGATTTGGAAGGTGAGGAAGGGAAAGAATTGAAAGAACTGAGAAGAGAAAAAGACATTTCTTGTTATATCAAGGAAACTGCAGCTATCTTTACAGTGGACTAGAACTACTGATATCCAGATTTAAGGTGAAAAGATGGAAATGGTTAGAGAAAAAGGTGGAAATAAACTGTTTGCAATGCTTTCTTTTTGAATTACTGCATAGTTAATGATACTTGATTACTTAAAAAAAACCTCTTTATTGAAAGTTCTCAGCACCTGCTTAGCCATCCAGAACAGCTGAGGAACTGTTGGAAAGCAAGTCTTTTCCCTGAGCACATGCTGTACAAGATGAGGAAACACTGAACAGATGAAGTGTGGAAATGAAACTATTTTGATGATGGCAATTATTAATGATGCCTTTGACTGTGTCAGGAATTCAAATACCAGGATGATGGCGATAAGTATTTTAGAACAGCAGAAGCATGAGGGAACCTCATTAGGCTGCTCTTGGGATTTCTCAGGAAGGGTTCATGGATTAGAAAATAAGAACAATTGGAAGAGAAAAGAAAACAAAACATCGGAGGCTCAGGAAAAAGGGGATTTCACTCAAAGAAACTGCAATGTTTTCCAAAGAGCAAGGCCAGACCATCTTTCCCTCCTAATTTTTTATAGTAACTGTCATCCCTATATTTACTCCATCCCTCCAATAAGCAAGAATTTTCTTCTCTGTCTTGCTTTATTACAGCCTGCACTTTCCTCAGTTGCTCAAGGGACAATAAATTCAAAATGAGGGAAAAAAGGGAAGGAGGATCAAGAACTTGTACAAAGGGTGCCAGATTCAAGCTGTTTGTCTTACTCTATAGGCTACAGTATAAGAGAAAAATACAGAAAAGGAAAAACTGAGTTAAGATGTCCTGGATTTCCTTCCTTCCAGATGTTGCAAAATATTTCTGCCACCTTATACAGTATGCTTGAGCTGAACCTGGCTATTAAAATATGGCATTAGGAAATTTAATGTTGCTGTGAAGTTAAAGGTAAAACAAGTTCCATGAATAAAATGCACAGCCTATACCATTGTGAATAAGCATAAAACTAAACACGTACACTATTCATGCCACCTCTTCTGTGACAGTAGTAGATTACCAAAAAGTGTCTTACAGCACAAGCAAGCAATTACTTCTCACACAGTAAGTACCCTCACATTATAAATATAACATAGCTTTCTAGCCAGAGATTACTGCTTTATGCCTCCAAATACCAAAGAAAATAATATTTGTAAAAAAATGTTACATTAATTTGTGGTTGTTCCCTTTAATCATTAACTCCACAATAACTCCTAGTTACTAGTTTACTTCAGACGGTCTTCATTTGAAAAAATCATGTTGTGTCTTCTCGATTTCTAAATTTTTATGGGTGTCAGTTCCATTTTACAAAACATCTAGCTGAGTACAGTTGATTGTTTTGAGTCTTAAGCCTTTAGTACTTTGCCTCATTTAAGCTTCTAGGTCTCGTAAGCAAATTAGCATAGTAATCCAGATAAATGCTAATTCGTGCTGAACTGCAATCCAAAAGGCTTTTTATAATAGCATACTCCAAAATTGAATTCCTAAATAACAAGAATGCACAGGCTGCTACAGTTCTTTGCACATGCTGCCAGATCTCTTAACACACAATTCTTACCCTACTTGGGATTTAAAGCCATATTCATACCATTTTGAGTCTATTTATGAGAAATGCAACATTGCCTTCTCTCATGGAACGGAAGTACCACAGAATTATATTATATTATAATTACTTGGTTTAGTGGTTCCTTGATTCCCCAGTCTTCAAAAGAACACTTACATATACCATTCTGTGGTAAATGTTTAGACCATGTTCTAGGTTGTTGCTTTCTGAAAAAGTTAGTCTAAGCCTTTCAGTTTCTTAGGCAAGATGACAATATGCAGAGTATAAAGCGTATGTGAACTAAGGTGTGAAAGACTTTTGGCAAAGTTTTCATGGCAAACTTTGAAGAATATAAATTTTTTTTTCTTGGAAAACCTGGTTTATGAAGAAAATTGCATATTGCAGGGTGAATATCCTTGTTACACCGGAAATATTCTTACTCAACAAAAAGTTGCTTTCTTTTGGCACATGATGATTATTATTCATAACTCTATCAAAAAAGAAGTGTATTTTCCAAATTCTTGACACCACTACCTTTCATCTTCCAACAGGCTCTCTTCTTTTTTCCTTCAACAAAACTGAAGCACAAAGGATTTCCCTATTAGTATGTCAGACACGGCTCATTTATAGGAGTAATATGGGTGTGTTCTTAAAGCACAGGATCCTGGCACCAGGCCCTGTCTGTGCAACCTTTGGTAAATCACTTCTTTCACTTTGTCTCAGCACCCATCTCTATAAAATGTGGACAGCAATACAGTACTCTGGCTGAAAACAGCACTCTCTCTGAATGCTCTGAAGCATATGGAAAAACTTGCTATAGCAAGAATATATAGAAGTAGTTTTAAAAACATAAATGCTCTATCAGCTGAGACATTACAATTATTTGAATCAGAAAACTTTAAAGGACTTCGTACTGCAGTTAGTATCTGAAACCTGAGGGCACATATGGACAAAACAGAAAAAAGACCAAATGCACCTTAGTTTCACTTACAGTTTGCATTTTTCCAGTGAGAACAAAGGCATCAGTAAAGAGTATGAAAGAGCTGTTTTTTAGGAGCTTCAAATGGAAAAAACAAATTCCTCATACAATCTGATCTAGTACAGACATGAAAAGTATTAACAAATATGTGTGTTTGGGGGGTATTGACAGAAGAAGGCCTCATAGAGAGCAGCTGACAGAGACAGATGGCTCAGCATGCATTATTATGAATGAAATCAGACTGTAAAAACAAGCTAGAATACTTTTTTTGAGATATATTTATTTATTTACTTAATGCTCATAGTAGATTTGCAGCAATGGTGAGTCTCCTACCACTAATCACAGTTAGTGATTAATTTCTGTGTTATTCCAGTTTTCAGCAAAAGAAGCACCTTAAAAGCAAATAATTATTTGCTAAGTGCATGTCTGTGAGCATGGTGTACTGCAGGCATAATGCTGTGTAGAACATTGTCAAGATTATTTTTTAAAGTTACTTTCCTTGCTGTTTAACCACTGAGTATCATTATCATCATTATTTCGAAAATTACATTTTTAGTTTTGAGAGTTTTTTCAGTCAAAAATAGAAACGATGAGGAGCATCCAGAAATACCTAGCAAATGACAGCATGTAGCTCTTAAAATAACACAACTTTCCCTAAATGACGTATTTTAAGTAGAATTTTACATACTTAATAAACAGCAATGCCTTTATTTTAGAATTTGAAAGGTTTCTATTGATTCTGTATTTCAAACAATTCAGCAGGAATTGAGAGCTCACAGAGTTTGGTATCTCACCAAATAAATGCCCACGTGATCTAGGTGATCTGGGTTTACTGTAAAGAAAATCTTCAAATGCCTTTTAACTTGACTCTTCATTTTTAAAATGTAATTTTGTAGCTATCAAAGTACCAAAGGACACTTATTATGGTTCTTTCTGATGACAATTATTTTGTAATTCACTGAGACATTTCTTGAAGAAAGGATTCTGCCCAGTATCTATGCTGTAGAACTTCTCAGACATAGTGCATTTTGCAGCAAGCGTTGGTATAATAAGAAAACCACAGCAAGATATGATTCAGATCTAGTTGGTTCATCAAGCAGACATGACCATTACAAAATATTTTTGTCACGGGAACACAGGGAAAATTTTGAGTCCACTGGAATTTTGAGACCATGAAATCTTCAGAATCCCAGGTTTTCTCTCACATTCAATTAACTCAATGGGAGAAAACCCATCCTCAGTATGCAAATACACAAGCTTCATGGGCTTCTGAAGTGCAGAATATCACACCAACCATTCAGCAGAGACTCTAAATACAGTAGTAGTAATAGCTGCTTTCGTGCAGTGCATCACATTACATAAGATAAGAGGAAATGGTTTATTGAATTAATCTGTCTTTAAATCAATAGTTCTCTAGAATAATACTTGTAGTCTTAGGATGGCAGCATTCTTTGGCCTTCGTTATTTTAGTTTTCTAAAAGTCTGTTTTAAGCTCTCCAAAGAACAGCCTCCTCTATTTAAACAAAATTCTGATTTTTCTTCCTGCATGACAGATAATGTCTGATTTACTCCCGCTGAAATCAACAGAAACAGTCCCTATGAACATTAGTAGACTTGGGGATCAGAATTAAGTATAAAATAAAATGTTATTTATTTAGGTAATTATTTAGTATAAATACAGTTATATTTAGTATAAATATTAAGTATAAAATAAGAGATCAAAGACTAATATTAAAAGCATTGAAAAGTTACACTCTTTACAACACATATTTATATATATGTAGGTCCATATTTATATGTAATGTAAGCCAAGAATCTGTTTCTAAAATGTTTACCTGCTTTTCAGGACCACAGAGAGATACAACGTGCAGACATTTATTTATTTATTCTCTATAATTAGAGCAATATAACATGTTCCTTTGTAGTCCAAACACAATATTTCTTGACTGCATCTACAAACATATCCATAAAACAGTCAAGAATTATTATTATTCCTCAGTGTTATAATATGCTGAAATAGACAAATGTTATAATTCACTGTGATGCTGTAGTAGTAGATTAAAAAGCATTCCTAAAGTGGTCCGGGCCTAAAAGAGAACCATAAGGTTTGAGAGACATCACTACTGCAGTTCTTCAAACACTGGTCTTAATACTGTTATCCTTTAGTGTCTTTGTTAGTAAACATGATATAAGAAATTGCATTGTTCTAAAAAAAAAAAAAAAATGCAGCCAGCACATGAAATTTAAAAATTATTTATACCAGAAGCAAACATCAAAATCATTAAGGATTTTTTTTAAGTTTCAGTAAGATCACCTCAGGATCTCAGGAAAGAATGCCTCCATTTGAAAAACTTCCTCCAATATTTTTTATGTTTCATTTTGGTTTTGTGCAGGCCACTTAGAAACATTCCTGTCTCACAGAAATTATCTACAAAGAACTGGAAATCCCTTTTACTCTTTCTGCATTATTTTGAAAGGATTACACTTAGTGAACATCTAATCTTCATTTATAAGATATCTTCTCCAGAGTTTCTCAGGATTAATATAAATGAAAGAAATATGTATGCTGACAAAAAGGCAAAGCCCCATTTATTATTTATCAGACTAATAACTCAGCTTCTCCTGGTATTGGACAAAACCTGATCCTTATTCTGGTTTCTTACACTGATTTTGCATTCCTTTAATTCCATTTTATTTCCAGCATTTCTCATGGAATTAATCCTATTTCCTCCAACAGGAGCATGATCACAGTTGGGCTTTATGTCTGTACAGTGTTGCTTAATTTAGAACATACATTTTGAGTAGGATATGCATATTACTTTTTGTTCAATATAATAATGAGCTCACTAACGTAATTTAAACAAAAGATTATTATTAAAATGGAAAAATATATTCAGTCTGTCCCTACAGTCTGTCCCTAATTCTGTTTATTAGCTCAAGGACTTAATTACTCAAGTGTTCCAGGATGGTATCTGACAGAAAAGACAAATGTCCTGCTGGAAGCACGGTGAGAGAACTGGAAGATGTTTCAGGTTTTATCATATGTATCTCACTGGTTTGTCCACTGCAGAAATGAATTCATCAAACAGGACCAAAAACAACATCCTGACAGGCGGATCAGAAAATTGGCAAATTTAAGTGAATTTCATCTCCTTAAACATAGGCACTCAACCCCTTGCTGCTTTTAAAAAGAAATGATTTATGGGAACAACTCCACAGTTTTCTTTTTATCTTTGTGGATTAAAATTGCTCTGTGATTTGAGGTGCACAGCTGTTCCCCTCTCACTCCCTCCTTCATTTCTCCCTCTTACAACTCCTACATCTCAGCAGGCCAGCATCGCTAGATATAGTGCTTAAAAAAAGGAAACAAAGAAACACCAGTCAGGGCATAATATATTACATTGGAGAGTCATTGCGTGTTAATTTAAAAGGCACTGGCAAAGCCAAGGGATCTGTATGGATGTCATCAAATTCAGTGCAATGGGAGGGATAAAAATCACTTGTGTTCAGTGTCTTCTGCCTTAAAATGAAAACTCACAAAGAGTCAGGAGACAAAAAGGTTGCTTGATGTCAAGTATGATAACCCCTGCTGCACAAGGGCCTTATTGGATTAGCACGACATCAACACACCAGACAGAAGTCTGAAACCACCCATGTGTGTGGACAGCACAAGCTGCTGGGAAGACGGGCACTGAGCATGCCATGCAGCACCTGGGAGTTCGACACCTCCTCTAAACTGAATTTAAATGCACACTTAATATTTTTTTATACTCATGCTTTCACACTTGCCTATATTAAGTTCAAAAATCCCTTTACAGACTGTAAGCAAAAAGATGAATTATATACAAGATCTGGTTCTTTGATCACAAAAAAGTCATTTGAAATAGAATTTGGCCTTTTTTCCTGAATGTTTGTTGTCAGAAAAGAAAGATGTCTCCTCTTCCTTATTTAACAGCTCCAGGGTTAGAACTGGAGGTCAGTTCTTTCCATTCTCTTTATGCTGTTGCTTCTATTGTTATAGGGTCTTGCTGACACCTTGAAATTCCAGGAACAAATCCCACTCCAAAGATGTACTCTGCACTATACCAAATGTAATGGGGTGAATGAGCACCTCTGCAAATCTGATCTGATACATTAAGACCCTGCCAGCAAAACAGATCTCAAAATTTTTGTTATACACTTTGGTCTGTATAGATGACTTACATTTTAATGCTTTCTGTACTATGATTTCTACACGGTAATTGTACTGAACATAGTAAATACAGAAACATAAGATCCATTACTGAAGAATTAAATGAACTAAGACTTTCATATTTCAAGCTGCAATAAGAAAACAGTCCAGCTTAAAAGCCACCAAAGGCTTATTAGATCCTATAGTTTTTCACCATCTCAAAGTGGAATGAATCAGTATTTTCATAGAATCATAGGATCACAGAATCACAGTATCACTGAGTATGGCAGGAACCTCTGGAGATTGTCCAGGCCAGCTCCCCTGCTCAGAGCAGGATTAACCAGAACAGGTTGCCCAGGACCGTGCCCAGTCAGCTTTTGAGTAGCTCTAAGGATGGAGACTTTCTGGGCAACCTGTTCAAGTATTTGATCAACCTTACAGTAAAAAAGCTTTTTCTTATGATTAAACGGAATTTCCTGTGTTTCAGTTTATGCCCATTGCCTCTTCTCCTGTCACTGGGCACTGCTGAGGAGAGTCTGGCTCTGTCCTCCTCACTCCCCCAAGACAGGTGTTTATACACATTGGTAAGATTCCCCCCTGAGCTTTTTCTTCTCCAGGCTGAACAGTCCCAGCCTCTCAGCCTCTCCTCGGCTCCAGTCCCCTCATCGTCTTTGTGACCCTTCGCTGAAGTTGCTCCAGTATGTCCATGTCTCCCTTGTGCCGGGGAGCCCAGCACTGGAGCCAGCACTCCAGATGTGACCTCACCAGTGGTGAGCAGAAGGAGAGATCACCTCCCTCAACCTGCTGGCAACACTCTGCCTAAAGCAGCCCCGGAGGCCGGTGGCCTTCTTTGCCACAGGGGCACATTGCTGGCTCATGGTCAACCTGTTGTCCACCAGGAACCCCAGGGCCTTCTCTGCAAAGCTGCTCTCCAGCTGGTCTGCTCCCAGCCTGTCCTGGCACAAGGAGTTATCCCTCCCCTGGTGCAGGACTTTGCAGTTCCCTTTGCTGAGCCTCTTGAGGGTCCTGTCTGCCCATTTCTCCAGCCTGTCAAGCTCCCTCTGAATGGCAGTGCAGCCATCTCATCTAGCCACCATTCCTCCTGGTTTTGTATCACTGGAAAATTTGCTGAGGGTGCACTCTGCCCCATCATCCAGCTCATTCTCGAAGGTGTTAAACAGTATTGGCCGCAGGACACCATTAGTGACTGGTCTCTGTCTAGACTTTGTACCACCGAATGCACTGCTTTGAGCCTGGCAGTTCAGACAGTTTTCAGTCCACCTCATTGTCTACTTACCTAGCCTGTACTTTATCAGCTTGTCAATGAGGATGTTATGGGAGAAGGATGTAACTGAATTAAAGAGAGGCTTCATGCTGCTGGTAGTGGCATGTATTACTTTAGGTTTGACAAGACCATCCTATATCATCTTCTTAGTATCATTTTCTGTAACACAGAGGCTAAAAAAAAATTAGTTTGTAATTTAAGCTCTGAATCTTCTAATACATCAAATCCAGTTTTTGTACAATGCATACCATTGATGTTCCCATTTTCTTTGATATAGAAAATATGTCAGATGATGACCAGTCAGATTTGGATATACTTTCATTTTCCAACAAAGTTAAAATGTTTAAACTCTTGATCCTTCCTCACCACTTGTTTCATCAACAATTTTTCTTTTTTTTCCCCCTAAATTATTGGATTGAAACAGCAAGCCAGCAGAAGAGTAAGAAAACTCACATTGAAATGTGAAAAGCAGTATTTTAAAACAGATGTTTATGGAAGCCACAGTGCCTGTAGTCTCCAGAGATAACTACAACAAAGAAATCCAGCCTACAGTGCAGTTTATCACATGGCACAGGGGAAAATGCTTAAAATATGAGTTTTTTGGCAACCAGTGGGATGAAAAGCTGATTGCATGTATGGCAAAATAGCTGCCAGGATAAAGACTAAATAGACATAAAAATCCATGCTCTGCCTTATGTTTCACATACAAAGATGTTTCAGACAGCTGTCTTAGGTTTTGATGAACACTGTAAAATTGTTCTTTTCAAGACATAGAAGTATGTGTATACCTCCTACAGCATTTGTTATCTTGGTGCTATGGAAGGAGGTGGTCTACGCTCAAAATGTTTTCTCCTTTCACAGTTATTTGAGGGCTCTTTTATTTTGTCCCATCTGCTGGTCACGTGGGTCCATCCAACCCACGGACAGATAAGTCATTTCAGATGCCTGCCTTGTCTTCGCCAAGGCTGAGCTCTGGCACAGGCTAATTGCCAGCCTGGTTGCCTTCTTGTTGCCCTTGGAAGGCTGTGCACTCTCTGTGGCTTTTGTGGTCGTTTCCATCAGGCAGTGTGGTCCCTTTCAGAGGCACAAGCATGCCAGACCAGCCTATTTGAATCAGCGCCAGCCCTCTTACTTGGGAGGTGAAGCCAAATATCATATATTTAAAGCTCTAATGCTTTGCTTGTCCACCTAGCTCCTGTCTCCTAAAGTCATTAGTTGTGGGTTTTACTTCACTGTTAAAATACTCTTCAATTTTTTTCCCTCTCAGCTTTAGCTATTTTCAGCTCTCTGTTTAGCAAGCTGTGTGTAGGTAAAATGGAGGGGCTCTGCTGTTCTACTTAAGATATTTTATTTTTTATTCTTTGTGTGTCTTAAGGAAGCAGAATGTGTTTCTTATTAAATGTGAAACACTATGTTTAAATAATATTTAGGAGTTGTCTTAAATCAACTACAGTCAGGCAATTCAAGCTTATTTTTGACATTCTATCTCTAAGTGATTACACACAATAGCAAACTATGAAAACTAAACAGTACAGGTTAAGATACGTAGCTTTAGTATGTTAAAATAATCTTCCTTTTAAGAGTTTTATGCTAATTTGCTTATAGTGTCTCTCTCATATTGTATGCATCTTAATATTGGGTAAAGAGAGAAAGCATGACTTTCCCAACATCAGAATTGGGAGTGTAACACAGGGGTCCTGACTCTCAACACCCATGCTCTAAACCCCCGAAAAGCACTGGATTCTCACTTACAAGACTCACTCTATCAAGAGTTAGTCAGTCTCATGGTTAAATGGCTAATCAGTTAGAAACCTTGTTCTTGCTTCTTTAAGAAAGATTTACAGTCATAAAGCCTAAGTCATCTCACATGACAGGTACAAAACACTCATGGTCAGGTAAGGACAGTTCAGATTCTCTGTCTGCTTAATTTTCAGTCTTTCTGCTCAGCTTGCAAAAAATTGGCAGTCAGCACAGACTGCAATGAGACATTTCTCTTAATTGACAGCAATCCACAGAAAGACAGATGAATATTGATCTCATATAGCACACTAGATACCCAGCACAAATACACTTCTTTACTTTAACACTGGCTGGGATTACAGAGATAATCCTGATTTTCAAGACTGAAATACTGAGATAGATATGGCAGAAGGAATAGCACTTTCAAAAACAATGAGCCCACATTGCTTCTGGTAATACTGTGAAAACAATTTTATTTCAGCAGACCTGGTTGTAGGACCAGAAATTAAATCTCTTACAAACATCCTGAATCTTCTGGTTGTCTTAGTGAGGAAATCTGAGATGAGTAAATAATTTATCATTTTTATGTAACAGGTTAATCAGAATATGTCCTTTCAGTTTGTGTTTGAATGCATGTGTAATGAATGTGTTATTCATTCTATTTTCTCACACACATTCATTTTGAATACACTGGAACATGCTCTCCTAATGTTAGCCTAAAAGTGACAACTTTGAGCAATCCTTAAGAGTGCGTGATTCATTATTTGACTTTGCTGATGATAAAGAACTCTGGGGGAAAAGTACTTTGTACTGGCAGCACCTTTGAATATATCATAATACTTGAGCCAAGTTTAAATTATAGGGGTTTTTTTATTTGCCAATGTCTTTCTTATCCTGGCAAATAAAAAATATTCACCTGCAGTAGGTAGATATCCCTATGTAAACCACGTATTCTGTAGTAAAAACTATCATGATAGATGAAAACATATTGACAGTCTCAATAGACATAGAAGCAGAGACTTCTGAAGGGGTCAAGAAAAAGTTATGGTGTGATGGTAAAATCCGCAATTTGTGATTTCTGGAGAACATGCAGAGAGGCCTAGTGTCAAGACAGCAGCACTGTCAATCCCACTTTATTTAACAGAAAAAAAAGGATGAAGGTTAGACTGTTATTAGGACTGCTGCTAAATTAGCAGTGAATAGAAAAAGGAAAAAAAAAACAACCTTAATTTCCCTCAAGCAGATGTTACTGAAAAAATAATGGCAGGCAGATCTGGTGCATAGGATGTCATCACTGTTTTATATTTCAAGACTAAGATATAGTTTACTCATTTCATCTTTATGTTTAGTGGTCAATACATTTCTTCCTAAAGAGAAGCCAGACTCTTGAATCCCTCCAGAATATGGGACAAGGATTTTTTTGTGGTTTCCATATCTAGACCAAGACAACAAAAAAAATCTCAAAAAAGGAGGGGGAAATCATGGACATTTTAAAGGATAGATACTTTGCCAACTACCAGAATTGCAATGATTTGGAAAACTCAGGAACTGTATTGTATTATAAGAACTGCTTATTTTTGCTTGGCGTTTGGATTAATACTGGACATTATTATATTTTTTACTTTTATAGACAAATAAAAAGAGTAATCTATTTTTTGTAATAAACATTTCAGCATTGTTTAGAAAAGGTTTTGTTAGGAAGCTGAAACATTGCATATTCAAGTTTCTCATTTCTGCCCTATTTAGCCACTACACTAAGTTCTTGGCCCTCACTTGTCTACTTCCATTTACTTCAGTAGGAATAAGTTGTAAATTAAAAATGAATGTGTTTTCCAACCTGGAAGAAATAAGCTAGTAGGTTTGTGATAAAATTTTCTGTGTTGGTAAATTTTGCCATGTTTAATATGATAATGGCATCCACTGTCATGTAACGATTAACTGCAATGCTGAGTTTATCAGTGATGGCTGCAGTTTTAAAAGATTGCAGCAGCAAAGGTGATAGGAACTTTACAAGCAACACAGGTTTAAAAATAGGTATTCTGCATGAGTGTCCATTAGACAAATAATTAACATTCTGGAAAAAGGTTCCTCATATCATTCTCATATTAGAGGTTTATGGACATTGTATTACAAGAACAAATTAAAACAAGACAGTTCCAGTGAGCAGGTATGAGCGTGAACCAATGAAGGAAATCCAGAGGAAACATATTGAGGTACAACACTTTCTTATCAGGTCTGGTATCCCAAAACTTGCTCTTTTCACAGCTATCCATCCAAATCATTGAAAAATTATTCTTCTGACAAATCACTTCCTACTGCTTTTAAAGCAGCATTGAGAGAGAGAAAGTGAGGCTAACATGCAGTTTGCCTACCATGAACTCCTTAAACATAGCAAGGAAAGATGGTAGTGTGTAACCTTACTCCTGTGTAACTTTAACCCAGCTAATCTCAAGAGACTATTATGAATCATCTAAATGAGCTGAAAGTTATCAAGAAGCTAATTTTACATGTATGTGTAAAAATTCATTATTTATCATACATCTCTTTTTGACCAGGGACTGGCTTGTTTATTCCAACTAAACACTTTTTTATAGCTGTGACCTTAGCTATGAAGCTTGTCAGTGACTTGCTGTGCAATATTGACTGGTGTTAATGTTAGCAGTGCTTCAAAATAATTAAGGCAGTGAGTTAAGGATGTTGAGACTGCAAAAATTAATGATGCTATTTCAGCATAGTACTATTTTATAGTGAGCAGCTGAAACTATAGTAGAAAGAAATCTTGGCTGCTTAGAACATTCAGATCCTGATTTAATTAAAATTGTCACATAAAAATTATATTTTCTCAAGAAAAAAAACCCTTTGAACTGATAAACAGTAAGATAAAGGATCTACCATTATATTTATTTTTGTTTAGGAAATTCTATTTCACAGAGTTAAAAGTTATTTTTCTTGTAATATGACTGTTAGAGGGAAGGTAAAACATTCTTCTTTTTTAGTCAGTCTTCTATATAGTCTATTTTAGCAGTGAAATTATTTGATTCATTGATTTGCTCTTACTTTTTCCTTTTTTCATGTGGCTGAATTGCGATTCTAAAAGATAAATTTCTTGTTAACTTAACAGACTGGAACAAAGGTAATAAGTGTTTTCAACTTTATTGATTATTTTGCTCCTGATATCTGGTTTCAAGCACTTACATCAACTGAATCTTTACACAGTCCTCTCATTTTCTCTTCTTCCTTTGTTAGCATAAGAACTGTTTTTCTACTGATGTTGTACATGAGGAAATAAAGGAAAAAAGCGATCGCTGCCGAACATTAAATTAATAATTTGTATCAGCTTGTATTGAACTTTCGGTGTGTATGTGATGTAAGTCAAGGTTAAATTGTGTCATTGTGCTGAGGTGATCTGGTGCACCACTGAAAAGGCAAGGACTTTATTTGGAAACTGAAAGTAGCCTGGTAACCAGTGGAATATTTATGCGTGTTGCAATTTTTCCTGTTTGTTGTCTTATGTTCTTATGAAACTATATTCTTGCACAGCACACTTACGTTCAGGAGACTTGGTTATATAAAGAAATTGATAGCATTATATACCTGATTGACTAAAGGTGTTGTACATCTACCAAACCCAGCTAGATGTTAAGCACTCACATTGTGAAACATGCCACACACAATGCCAAAAACTTTACTAAAAACGGGAAAGTACTTCAAAAATAAATATAATATATAGTGTATTAAAATCCATGGAAAAATATCCTGTTCATGTGGTTAACACCCTGTGGTTAAAATCATCTTTTTCCAGGACTGTTTACTAGCCTGTTTGAGCCTGTTCCTCATTTTGTCTTATCAGTGTGATGATGCTCTTGTAGATGACCTGACTTGCAAGAACAGTAACCAAAAATGTGTCATTTTTTGCATTAAAATCAGAGTGCAACCATAGGTCTGAGAGGTCAGATCATCTGCACAATGTATTTGGGAATCTTCTGTATAGTTTTTATGTGCTATTTGGGTAAGATAAGATTCTCAGAAATGGAGGCTGTGGTACTGCCTGCAGTGTTGCAGTACTAATCAGCAGTATTTAAGACTGTTGGATCCACCAGGGCACAGGAAGCAGGTAGAAATCTACCAAAGAACACTGGTCCTTCTCTGAAGCCGATGCATAGATAGTAGACAAGACTGCGTTAAAACCAGAGTACATGTTCAAGTCTGTGCTCAGTTCATCAAATAATCCCTTCATGTTTGCAGTCCACCAGTTCTTAGCCCCTGATGAGATCTTACTTCATGTTTAGTTGCATTAGAGACTTCTAACCTGTTCTAACTAGAGACCACCAGCTGCCTATTCTTTAAATAGCCTGGAAGAGAGGAGGGAAATACACTTGTCTTTAATGAAGGCTGGTTTTGTCTGTAAAGAGAAAGACTATTTGATGTCAGTTATCAATGTTTTCCAAAGTGCCATTATTTTTTCTGGAGACCATACTGGATCCCCCCACTCCTTGGCCATCTTTTCAGTGGTCACAGGCTTGCAGAGTCCTTCTTATCTCCCATTTTTTATGGGCCCAAAATTTTACCCACCCTACCAATCCTGTCCCCCTGAAGAGCAAACTTTGACTTTGGAGTTTACTTTTGTAGCTTCCATCTTCCTTTAAGTGACTGGAAGCTCCCTGCTCTGCCGCCGAGATTCAAGCCCTCATTTTTCCAGGCTTTCTGCTTCCATGCTTATGTATGAGGCAGGTTCAAAGACACAGGCTGATCTCTTGATGAGTCTTTGCCCTTCATGTAGGGTTTCTAATTCAGTCATAAGTGTTTTGAAACTTCATCTGTAATAAGCACATTAATCAGTCCCCTTGAGCGCTCTAGTATTATTAATATTTATTAACTTTTATTATGAGAATGCTAAGGATATCAGGTTCCCATTGTCATAGGCCCTATAATATTTCAAAACAACTACAGAAACTTTTTCTTCCTTTAATTGCAATGTGAGATTTACCCCTGAAATTACAGTGATCCAATATGTGAATTGAGTTAGCCTAAGTAACCTTTATAATTGCAACTTTCGCTTATTAAAAGGCTATTTAAAGCTGTGTTAAGGAAGGGTTAGAAATCTTAAGATATTTCAAGTCTTTTGAGTACGGTAGTATATTAGCAATTAGAAACAGAGCAATACAAAAGATAATATTATTCACTCTTATTTAATATATTCTTAACTATGCTTTAATTATTTTCCTATGTAACATGTCATGTAGAGAACAAATGATAGCAAGACATAAAGATTTTGTTGTTGCTTCTTTGGGATCACCTGCACAGTCTGCTCACGACTTTATATTTGGGAATTCTTGTGGGCTTTTCCGAGTCACGCTGACAAAACTTTCATGCTGTGCCATTATGTGTGTCTGTATAATATTTATTTTTGGTATTTTATACTTGCATAATGACCTTGCCAAAGAAAAGCTGACCTACTGCTGTCTACGGTTCCCTAATTGCCATGAATTAGTGTCAATAACTTCTCCAGGGAGAGCTATCTAACTCTGATAAACTTGAAACACTAGCTCAGAACGTGCTTCTGATCTCATCCAGCATGAACTTTCTGTTATCTGATGTCCTAACTGCTTTTCAGCCTCTTGCATACTGATCTGAGGTGAGTATTTCAAGTGTAACTCATACAATCCTTCTGTCAGGTGTGTTTTCCTGACCTTGTGGGTAATTTTAGGTCTGAGACATTCCCACAGGATCTTATTTTTCCTCAGGTTATGGTATGTTGTAAATTTGCAGGCCACTGAACACAGTTTCAAGCATGTCCTCTGAAAGGTAGCTCTTCAGATGTCATTGACCCTTAGAGATATTAAAAAAAGATTTCAAGTGTTCAGAAGATAAGTTTGTAAGGTGACTGAATCAAATTCATATTGGTTTACTGCCAGCTGCTTATCAGAAATGGACATGTCATCAGTAAAAGCAAGGCAAATATCATCGAATTTTAAAAGCAAGGCTATCCCATGTTTAAGTGTGTGACTTGCAAAATCAGCCAGTCTCATTAAACCCACAGGGGCTGCTACTTAATTAAGAGCCAAATTTGCTGTGCAACCACAAAACGGAATATTCAAGGATAAAAATACTTTTCTTGAGGCATTGGGAAGTCTAGCTCCCTAACCTATCTGAATGAATATATAGCTTAATTAGAAAACTAATAATAATTGTAGCAGGGCACTGGGGAAACAGTGTTATGCAGATAGCATTGTTTTAGTGTAAAGGCACTAAAATATTTAAAAATGTGATGAATTTTCAGCCCCTTTCTGTTTGAAAGCTGAGGAAGAGATGGAGGGAGAGAGAGAACAATTTTCTTTGAATTATGACACCTATCTGTTAAATGATTTCACTTGCTATCCTTCTTCAGCCCTGCCTGAGTAATATAACTCAAGTTTGTGGCTTTGCCGCTGTGATGTGCTTATGCTCCTGGGAAGGCCTTTCAGTTGCCCGGTGTGTTATTGACTGGAGTTTTTCACAAAACAGCTTACCTGGGTAGGAGGATGTGGGTAGCACAAAGTTTTCTAAGCCTTACCTCAAGGCATGCTCCAGCTCAGAGACAGCAACTGTTTTACAGGCAGATCAGGTGCAATGTGAAAAGTCAAGTCCTCATGATGGTTTACCTGGAACCAAGAGGGCCACAAGGTGACCCACTTTTCTCTAGTGTTTTATCCTCTTCCCCCAGGGGAGTCTTGTGATCCAAGGAAGGTTAATACTTGCATCTAGGCCAGGGTCCTGTCATCTGTAGAGACAGACTGCTTGGAACAGGGTCACAGGGGCCTGTCAGCAGCTGCTACGTGCCAGGCAAGATATAATAACTAAAATCCTGTCTTGTAGGTGCAGATGACAGGAGCATAATTATGTTTGACATGCTACTAAAAGAGGAGGGAGGCAAGCCACAGAAACACTACTTTCCCTTCTCTCAGTGCTTTACTCACCCCTCGCTGCCACTAACGCACTCTGTTAACTGATAGTTTTAGGTTGCCGACATAATGGGAGCCCTGGGGAATTAGTCTGCATGAGATGTAAGAAGCCGCTTCTTGGTAATGTATTAGTCATTTCAAAACACTTTAAGGAGGAAGAAGAAAAAATTGACAAGCTAATTCTCTGATATATTTAAGAGGTATTCAGGCCCTCTGTGAGAACAATACCTCAATTCACTTTTCTGTGCACCACTGGGAATTCCTTTTCACTTCATTCCAAGGAAGTGGCCTGATGAAAAAGAAAAAGAGAGAGAAAGAGGGGCAATGTGCTCATCTTTAAATCATGACTTCTGCAACTGTTAGAGTGAATGACTCGTAATGTTCATCTACTATTTTAGAAGTGAAAGCCCAAGGACCTTTAAATAGTATTCTGTATACAACCTTTTCTGTAGAAGTCTTCTTCCTTGTCTTGATGTAAAGCAATGAGAGATTCCGAAAGCATGTAAATCTGACAGCTTTCTTTCTTCTATTATGTACCTTTTCAGATTTAGCACACAAGCAATAAATTTACAAGGATGGTTTATCATTTGATCTATTGGGAAAGCATTCATTTTCTCTTAGCAAAACAGAATCACCCAGTTGCTCATTATATGAAGGAAATGGCAGTCAAATGGAACAAGCTAAATAATATCATAGCATGCTGTGGGGCTATAGATTGGCTGTTTTCACTGTGCTGGGTTAGCTTGTTAAATTCTAATGTATATAAGTAAAAGCAATCATCGTGTGATGGAATAGAGCATGGTAAATAAAACTGTGAATTAATCGGCATTAATTAGAGTGATGGCCAGTTTCAAAATTAGTAGTTGTGACTTGCAGATGAATATATTTGGTAGCATTATAATATTTTGTTTAAGTGTGTATAATTATTGAACAGTGACAGTGCAGTTTTCATCTTTGGTCTGTTGTACACACATACAAGTTTATTTCAGTTGACAACCAATCTACTTCAAAAGGTAGTAAGCCATAAAACACCAGCTATACGGATAAGGGAATAGAAAAGCCTCTAAAAATTTGGTTTGGGCTTCTTTCAAAACCCAAGCCCTCTAAACCCATCCAAGAACTTGAAATAAGCTGAATTGCTACCACAAACCAAAGTAGGAAACTCCACTGAGAGATAATTTCCTCTTTTTGTTAGTCTTTTATTATGCATCCCAACCGTATATTTAGACTTATCCTATTTTCACATGCTCTATGTAACAACCTTGTATTCTGACTTGGGATACTCTTTTGCAAGTGGCAGAGAAATTTGTAGAGTAAGCTTTATTGCTTAGAGTAATATCTTTTCTGGTTGTTTTCTTCCAGCTTTGCAAAGCAAGGAAGTCAAGGCAGTCAGTAAAAGCTATAGCTGTGTATTCCCCAGAACTTTGTAAAAATGATTCAACAAAGTACTTAAGCAGTTGCCATCAAAAATAAGTGTTCAAATGCCTTGGTAAGTGTGGATAAAAAGATGTACCCTTTCTTGTACAAATCATTCTCTGGAGCATAGAAGCCCTGCATGCAAAAAAAGGCACTAATATGAAAGACTGTCAAAATGCAGATGTTCTCTAAACACTTTTAAGAACAGCAACAACAAAAAATTAAAATTGTTTTTCTAAAAAACAAGTAAATCAGTAAGTTTTAATCAATTGTATAAAGAATATTAGGATCTTTTTCTAGCTGTTCAGCAAGCATGGCAGGAGTAACCAAAGCATAAAGCTTAGCTGGTCTAAACCTGAATATGTTTCCATGGACAAATGAAGCACAAGGGTGACTTTTGTGATGTATGCTAGTTGTAATGTGGTTTATTTGCATTATGGACCTCTCAAGAGGTCTGTTCACAAAAGAATGGAAGAAAAGGAAAGAAGCAGGGACAAGTGATCAAGGAGGAATAGAGAGACATTGTCCAAACATGCAGGGATGAGGTTAGAAAAGCCAAAGCCCATTTGGAGTTAAATTTGATGAGGGACATGAAGGGCAACAAGAAAGGCTTCTACAGGTACATCAGCAGCAAAAGAAAGGCAAGAGAAAATGTGGGCCTGCAGATGAAGGGGCATGGGACATGATGAAGAAGGGCACAGAAAGAGCAAAGGTAATCAATGTCTTCTTCACCTTGATCTTTACTGGTAAGACTGGCCTTCAGCAATTCCAGGCCCCTGAGACCAGTGGGAAAGTCTGGAGCAAGGAAGACTTACAACAAGGAAGACTACAAGGATAAGGATCAGTTTAGGGAACATTTAAACAGCTGGACTCGTGTAAGTCCATGGGACCTAAAGGGATGCAGGGGAATGCAGGGGGAACTGGCAGATGTCATTGCAAAGCCACTCTCAATTATCTTTGGGGACTGGAAGAAAGCAAAGACCCCTCCTGTCTTCAAGAAGGGCAAGAAAGAGGACCCAGGGAACTACAGGCTGGTCATACTCACCCCAATGCCTGGAAAGATGATGGAGCGAATTCCCCCAGAAACCATTTCCAAACATATGAAGGACAAGAAGGTAATTGGGAATACTCAGCATGTATTTATGAAGGGTTTCATGCCTGACCAACCTTCTGTGATGAGGTGACTGGCCCCATGGACAAGGGGAGAGCAGTGGATGTTGTTTATTTTGACTTTAGGAAGGCTTTTGAAACTGTCTACCTTAATATCCTCATTGACAAGCTGATAAAGTACAGGCTAGGTAAGTAGACAATGAGGTGGACTGAAAACTGTCTGAACTGCCAGGCTCAAAGCAGTGCATTCGGTGGTACAAAGTCTAGACAGAGACCAGTCACTAATGGTGTCCTGCGGCCAATACTGTTTAACACCTTCGAGAATGAGCTGGATGATGGGGCAGAGTGCACCCTCAGCAAATTTTCCAGTGATACAAAACCAGGAGGAATGGTGGCTAGATGAGATGGCTGCACTGCCATTCAGAGGGAGCTTGACAGGCTGGAGAAATGGGCAGACAGGACCCTCAAGAGGCTCAGCAAAGGGAACTGCAAAGTCCTGCACCAGGGGAGGGATAACTCCTTGTGCCAGGACAGGCTGGGAGCAGACCAGCTGGAGAGCAGCTTTGCAGAGAAGGCCCTGGGGTTCCTGGTGGACAACAGGTTGACCATGAGCCAGCAATGTGCCCCTGTGGCAAAGAAGGCCACCGGCCTCCGGGGCTGCTTTAGGCAGAGTGTTGCCAGCAGGTTGAGGGAGGTGATCTCTCCTTCTGCTCACCACTGGTGAGGTCACATCTGGAGTGCTGGCTCCAGTGCTGGGCTCCCCGGCACAAGGGAGACATGGACATACTGGAGCAACTTCAGCGAAGGGTCACAAAGACGATGAGGGGACTGGAGCCGAGGAGAGGCTGAGAGGCTGGGACTGTTCAGCCTGGAGAAGAAAAAGCTCAGGGGGGAATCTTACCAATGTGTATAAACACCTGTCTTGGGGGAGTGAGGAGGACAGAGCCAGACTCTCCTCAGCAGTGCCCAGTGACAGGAGAAGAGGCAATGGGCATAAACTGAAACACAGGAAATTCCGTTTAATCATAAGAAAAAGCTTTTTTACTGTAAGGTTGATCAAATACTTGAACAGGTTGCCCAAAAAGTCTCCATCCTTAGAGCTACTCAAAAGCTGACTGGGCACGGTCCTGGGCAACCTGTTCTGGTTGATCTTTCTTTGAGCAATTTTGAAACCATTGAATAAATGCAACATACAGATATCCACATTAAGAAATGGCAGCACGCATCTGATGCTACAACAGACCTTCTCACTGATGCCAGACAAATGAATGATGCAATCCTTAATTACAATAAAAAAGCCAGATCTACATTCAGTTTTTCTACATACCATCAGGGCAAGCTCCATTTCAGGGAGACTGAGGTATGGAGCTGTTAAGACATGTTCAGGTGTAGTTTTCACCCTTGATAAAATGAGTGTGGAATTAATGAGAATAAGATATTCTCTCCCAAGATGACTATTGCAGAATAAGACATTCTTAATTTTTCTAAAAGAAAGTTGAAATGTCAGTGTGAACAGGGCTGCAAGAGAAAGTTGCAGGAATATAGTCTACAGATAGCCAAATAAACTTTAGAAAGATGTACGGTTTATTTAGTTACTCCTGTGCTATAGCTGTAACATTTCTCTGGATGTTCCCAGTCGGTACTCTACTGGGCAAATTTTTAATCATGCGATGTTTTCTTATCCTTCTAAATGATATGCTTAATAATTGACTTTTGCACTTTATCCTTCATATAGTGTCATCTTTGTCATCCCAATATCTCATTCTGGACTTCAGAGGTGGATCCTTAGTTGACTTTAAAAGATGAACAGCAGCAACAGCAATAACAGTAATACAGTTTTCCACTGAAGTTTGTCCAGCTTCAGTAATGATTTTTGCAAGTGCAGCTTAAGATGCATTGGAGAAGCTTGATTTCCAGATGGCAGAAAAACAGAGTCCTCGAGGAGAAAAACAAAAAGAATCCCAAACACAAAAAGCACTGTCTTAGAGTTGGACAACCAAAACCGAGTATCTCAAAGGCACTAGTCACTTTTGAAAGTGCTGAAACAACAATTCTGCCCTCTGGCTGTAAGCATTGGCTGGAAAGACCTACTCTCATCTTCATTGTCCAGCTTGCCATATGTGGCAATTTGATGAGTATACCTGGAGTACTAAATACCATTAGAAGCTTTGTTTCCTTTGTCTGGAAGTTCCATGCTCATCATTGCTAAACTTCACAGGACGGATAAAATACAAGAGCAGAAACAGACAAGCTGCGAGGTCATCAGATTGGGCTTCAGTATCTTATTAAACCATTACTTGGTACAAAGACACTTTTTTTCATTTTTAAAACTGGCATAGACAATGGATGTCAGTTTTAAATCCAGAGTTAATCACATGAATAGTTACTTAAGTTCAAAGGAATGGCAAAACATATTTATTTTAGTCAGAGAAATCCAAGTCAGATGCGCATTGAAAAAAGCTATATGTAAATGTGATTCCCTGACAGTTTTAGAATTAGGGCCAGAATTTCTTGGAGGGGTAATAAAGAAGGAGACAGTAAGATGCTCCAATGGTCAATTAATGTATTCATGTACAATAGCATTCCCTTTCAGAGAAGTGGCAAATTCAAAACAAAGAATGGGTTTGCAGAACAAAAACTAGCTCACTTTGCTTGGGTGAAGCCAAAACTCCGTGATGTATTGTTACGATTAATGTAAAGAAAGTTGAAGTAGGGAAAACACGCCTTTTTGAGTTTTAGTGCATAAATAGGGAACACCAAAAATGTACATCTTTTACGGAAATGTGTCCAATCTCCTCCTTCTGGATAAAGCTTCTGTACTGTAGTTACTCTCATCTGACTAATTCTGTCAGTCATAGGTTTATTCATTTACCTTAGTGGCTGTTGGAACTGTGCAAAACACAAAGACAATTTGGCCAAGCTATTTTTTGAGAAAAGGTACTGTCACATTACTTCTGACAAAAGTTCAGCATATGTCAGCATACTTTGCTCCCCTACAACTTGATAGAAATATTTAATATACACGAGGGATATTCTTTTTTCACTAGTTAAGTTAACTTCAACCACTTCAAATGACACGCTCCAGCACAAGCTGATGCATATTTTGACAAGCTTGGTTCTACACGGGTTTTCGCTATAGATGATCAAAGCTTTCCTCCATGGATTATTTAGTTGTTTTTAATATGAATTTAGATTAGTGATCACCATTTCACCTTCCTCTACCCTTGTCTATCAGCCTGTCATTATAAGCAAGCAGTTTCAGATTTTTCGTGTGAGCATGTCTCCTGTACAATGTTATATAGGAGCTCTACTTAACCTTTTTCCCCCCAAATCACTACCATGAATGTGTGGTATACCTGAAAGCAACTACATTTTCCTCACTCTGCACCAATTAAGTTTTACCTAGCAAATCCACAAAGTTTATTTGATTGTGCTTTATCTTGTCTTTTTAAAGTTGGAAATAAGCATATATAGGCTCTAAGTTAGTATGAGTGCAGCTGTGCAGCTGTGTGTAATTGTGGATGTGATTGTGAGTGTGTGCATGTGTGTGTGTGGCACATGTGTGAAACAGGGAGAGAGAGAATGAGATTTAACAGAAAGAATATGAAACAGCACCCCTTAGTGTCCACTTGGATTGGTTGCAAAAAAACCTATAAAAAGCATACATAAAAAACTCAAAAACAGATTTGGATTCATCAAAGCCTCTGAAACTAGTTTTCCTTTGACATGAACATGATCATACATTAAAATGGTAGAGAAGCACAAACATTTCAGCTATAAAATCAGACCTAGAAAACACATAAAGAAAGCAGCTGTTATATATTTCTTAACTTCCATTTTTATATATAATTGGACAATACTTTATAGAGGATTTAAGTATCAAAAGAAAATGTAAAAGGTTCTCAAGGGAGAATCAAGACGGTAAAGGTAGTTTTCTTACAATTTAGTCTAAAACAACAAAGAAAAATTTTCTAAGTCATATATTTGTGGAATAAGCACCAACGAGAGATGGGAGAAGGACCAAATCTTAGTATCATGACTGTCAGTTTTAAGTATGTTCCTGAATGCTGTGTTCAGCTTGCAAATTACTTCCTTTTCTAAGAACTGGATTCTCAAAACGATGAGCAAATGCAGCTTCCTCTGCCCTCAGCAAGAATATCAGGTATTGATACCTGATGTTTTTGAAGATCAACCTTTTCAGACTAATTTATTTTAGGGAAAAAATAATTTAAAAGCTTATGCTTATGAGCTTATGAGGCAAGAGAGTGTTAAAAATAAGTTTATAAATTTATTTACAAAAGAGAACAAGGGACCCTTCCAGAATTCTGGGTATTTAGGCATGACAAACAAGATCAGTTGGTTAAATAGGATCTTTTCACAAACTTTGACTGCAAATCTAACACATAGAAAATTTGAATCAAATGTTTTTTCCTGTTTTAAGTAAAACAGGAACATGTGTCAGAATCAATTCAATAATACTAGACCAAAGGTACTTATCAATGTGGGAATAACATGCACAAAACAGAGTTTGTCAGCAGAATCGCTATCTGGTTTTTCTAATGGCCATACTCGAGGCTCATCCAACATGAGGAATTGTTTCCTACATACTGGCAAATGTTCCCATCCCACAGGCTCTTTCACCTGTGGGGCTTCTAGGCTACTGGACCTCTGATCGCCCTATAATCTACCTTCTGAACAAAGCACATATGACATTTAAAACAGAAAGCATATGCTAAAATGAACTGTAAATGTAGATCTTAAAAATATAACACACTTTAAATTTACCTCTTTACCACCTTCTTTAGGCAACTGAAAGTAAAATTTAATAGAAATCGGCCAGAAAGCCATACATACAGTAGAGAGTAGAAACAGAAATAGGAAAAGATGAAGGGACAGGACTGGACATTGTGTACCCTGAAAAAGAAGTTTGTTTTTTTCAGTCCTGCTATTCAAAATGGCCCTGATCTCAAGCATGGTAAGCCATTGCAGCCCAAACATGACAGCCACATATCAATGCATGGGAAAGAGTCTGTCTCTGTTGACCAAACTGAACAAAACATATCAGCTAAGAAAAGCAACAGAGAGACTAGGAGAACATTTCAGAATGTGAATATATCATCTCATTAAACACTTTTCCAGAATATAGAAAGCTCTGTTGAAAAGGAGGCAAGCCGTGCTGCTTGTTACGTATGAAAAGATTTTCCTTGTTCTATCATAACTCTCAGCTAAAATGGAAAAACACACCAGAAACAAACCAAAACAGAAGCGCACCAGACAGTAACAGTCAAGCTCAGAAACAGTCCAGCTTTGCTGATATTTCTGGGGGTTTTTTTGCATACAAAAGACCATATTAAGTTTTCAGAAGTACCAAATTCAGCCCACGGGTAAGTTAGATTATCTCCCTACAGTTAGCAATTTCCCTCCTATTTGTCAGCATTACTTGTGATATTTGAAAAACTTCTTAGAATTTTTCTTAACACAGAATTTTCTTAATTTTTTTCCCCATCATTTAGCACAGCACAGCTCCAAAATGATTATCGCTTTTGGAAACCACTGCTATACAGATTTATGGCATATGTAAGCATGGGGGTACCCTGAGAAACTGAGAACAGTTATTCCCCCATTCAGATGGCCTAGAACCACACAGGATTGAAAGTTTCAAGACCAGTTCAAAAAAAGTAGTTACTGAACTACCTTTTTGTATCAAATTCTGTAAACCTTTATTCAACAGTAAAGCTGAAGTATTCTCTGATGTAATGATATTGAATGGCTTTTACTGTAAGAATTCTGATTGATTCAGGATGCAAAAAACAAATATATGGACAGAGTTATATTAAAGAAGAAACAAAACTACAAAAAGGCTTTTCTGTTTCTGAGGAGAAGAGGGGTCAAGTTTCCTCTCTCACAATTCCATAATCAATGTGGTCTGTTTGATCCTCCATCCCGATCTTTGTCCTATATGCTTTGAAGGGAAAGCTGTAACAAATAGATCAATAATATTGCATTGTTAGGTAAATCATCATTCATTTATTTCTTCCAGAATTTATTCCCACCAAATAAATAAATGAAATGAAGGAGATAACTGCCTAAACTACAAGAATCAACTATGACAATAAGAGCATTTTGGTCTACGAATCAGACCAATTTTTCTTGACTTAGAAAAAATCCAAAGCATTTATGCCCAAAACTGGAAACGACACACTGCAAAAGAAGAGATAAATTCAAACAGATATACAGTGCTTACACAGCATCTCTGCTTTCAAAACAATGCTATACTGTACTTAGCTATCTTTTTCAAATGATTAAGCATCTTAAAAAGTGCTAATCCTGTAACTGGTCTCTAGACAGATCAAAGAACTTCCACTAAAATCACATCATGAGAACTATTATTTAACCTCAGAGACAGGTATATAGTACAATCACCTCTAACCTTAATTGATATGATATGGACTGTAAACTACAAGTTCAGAGAATCATCTTAGTATTTCAACAAGCACAAGAAACATATTTTGTACCCACAAAATCTAGAGCTCATAGTCAGATGACTATACTACCAATGTAGAAAGGTTGTGATGTGCCTCTGAGCCTCAGGGTTAGGGGAAAATTTGATACAGCACTGTGGCTGTTGCCTACAGAAAATCTTTTCATTTCTGAGCTCTTGGCATGAACATTGGCTAGATGTCAAAGCTGAGATAAAAAGAGGACAATCTGAAGAACAGTCAGAATTATTTTCCCCATTTTAAGGCAGCAGCAGATTCTTCTCCCAGATTTAAAAACTCATTTAATGAGTCTTCAAGACAGTATTTGTTGACAATACATTTCACAAACAGATTACTAATGCTAGATTTTTGCTGAATGTGTTTTGACATTTTAATCTTCACCACTTACTTGACAAACTATTAGATAAATGGGAAATGTCTTTAACTTCCAAATTTAGCCTTTTTCAATATGATATATTTAATTCTTAAAATTAATTTGTTTTGAATTTATGTAGAGAAACTTGAGAAAATATGATGAAAACTGTGATCACCAAAATCATGCTGAAGGCACATGCCCATATTTTCCATGTACACTGTGATGGGGAGGAGTCCAGATTATAGATAGTAGTTAAAAGTTCCCAAACAACTGTCGTAATGTGAATTCATATACCAAGGTTTTAAAAAATGGATATCTAAAATTAGACCTGTAAACGTATATGGTGGGGAGTCTACAAGAGTGATCAAATTTTTAGAAGTGCTGGCTACCCTTTATCCTCCACAGCCTTCAGTTTGCTTTTGTGGGCAGTGCCAAGCTTTCAGGGTCTACTCACTATACTTGCACTTGCAAATTGAAACTAGAAATAATCACAGGTATGTTTTCATGACTTGTAATTAAGGCAGGTACCATTGCTAAAATGAGGCAGCTATATATCTTATTCATTCTTACTCTAGTAGTTAAATGACTTATGCTGTAGATGCAAAGATTTATAGATGCAACACACCATCAAATGTGCATCTTTTTTGCACTTCAAAATATACAGTTTGGTAATCCTGAACACTTCAGAGCACTTTACAACCCTAATTAATTCAGCTTTTAAAAAATACCTGTGAAATATGGTGTGATAGTCATTTTAAAAACTCTTTTTGCAGTATTAGTCTACAGACTTTTAAGTGTTGTGAGCAATAGGTTATAATTACATCATTTTTAGGACCAATGAATTATCTAAATCTTTAAACAATGTTGGGTGGCTCCAAGTTATTGCTACATTTGCCTGGGATGCAGGTCATTCAGATACAAGTGTTTACTCTTTCTGATTCAGGTTGGAATCTGAACCCTAAGTACTTGATATCTGTATTAGTTAAAACATTGTATACCTGGCATATTTTATGTATGAAGAAGGAAAGGGTGGATGAGACATTTAAGGTTCATGTGAATGCAAAATGGTAATATTTTTAAGAGCCTCAGTGTTTGGTGAAGAATTTTCCTACAATGTTTGCTCAGCAAAGTTGTTAATTAAAGTCAAACATAGTGACAGACTCTTTTCTCAACTGATATTGAACAGTTGTGAGTACCTAGAAATAAGAGATTAGGTAGATAATGGTCCTATAGATTTTGAAGTAATTACATCAAATGAGGATGAAACACCTACAAGCAAGGTTAGAAAAGCATAGATAAGAAAGCATTGAGGAGAAAGATTGTTTAAAACTCATGAAAATCGAACCAAAGTGGTTTGGCAGATCAGATGTAAAATAGAGAACAAAAAGAAAACTGAACAATGGCCAACAGTGTAAAGACACAAACAAATCTCTTTAAATATATCAGAAATAGGGAATCAAAGAAATCATGAGAAAGTCAGTAAGTCTGGGAAGTCATTAGGACATATAAAGAACAAAGATCATATAGAGGTTTCAGAGAAGCAAAACCACTATTTTTATTATGAGAATTATAGGAAAACAGTTATCCTCTGCATATCCTGAAACTGGAAGCACAGCTGAAGATAACAATATAAAGAATGCTGATGAAAGGATTTTGGAAATTGAACCAAATAATACAAGTCTGTCCTTTTTCTGTTTACACTACAGATTCTCTATTAATACAATATACCACTGAGGCAAAGATTTAGAGGGGCTAGCTCAAGAAACAGAAGAGAAAGAAGCTACACCCTCAGTTTAGATGGTTTGAGCCTTTGAGGTTCTGCTGCTACAGTTTTGCCAGGTGGAACGTAGATGTAGCGTGAAACATTAGGGATCCTATGTATTTTGAAACAGCTTTCTCATTTTTCAAACAATTTTACTAAAAAGCCCTCAATGAAAAATCATTATTAAATCTTCCATTAGGAACATTGTAACCTATCCAGGCTGACGGAAACTTCAATTTATGGACAATGATTGATAGTAGTAGCTTTTGGATCAGGGTGAAAGAAAATGTAATTTTCCAATCCTTAGATTAGCTCCAGGTCATCTTACAGATGAAAGTTTTCACTGAAGTGGTCTAATGGATAAAATATTTATCTTGACTGAAATTCTCCCTGTAATATACATATTATAGTCATTCTTTGACATAATTTCTTGGAAAAGGATTTTGTTTTACTAATATTATGTGAAATCATTATCTAGTTAAAATGTAAGATATAAGAACAATATAGTGAATCTGTCTTGACTGCCATAATTCTCCAAAACAAAGAGAAGATACGAGCTAATTTGAATACTACCAGTTGCTTGACAATGATCTACTTTTTAGTGAAATCAAGACACAAATTCAAAATATGTCTATGTTGTTTAAGTTTACCTTGCATTTTGTAAATTCTGTTGTCCTTTGCTTGTGAAAGGTGTGTAGATTTTTAAGTCACTGTACGAACATTTTATAACATCATGTTAGCACTTCCAAATGAAAAAAATCATATCATATAAAATGAGAGACATCACTGGTTGTCTAAAGAATGCTATTACCCAAAAATTCAAGATTATAGTCAAAAATTATGAGGAGGGCATTCCCAGTGATGAAATAAATGTTGAAACACAGATGATAAGATGCACAGAAAGAAGAATGAAAACATGACACGACTATGGAGATGCGTTATGGATCCTTCAGTTTCAAAAACATGCTAAACAATAACTCTGGCTAAAGAAAGTAAGCATCTACATTAAACAAAGGAAAAAAGTCTCTCATCTGTGACTGCTTTGAATTTAGACATTACACGCCCTGTGTCATCTCACCTCACTGCATAGTTTTCTAGGCTGTGTGTGTTTTTTCACATCTGCTCTTATATATTACAGCCAAAATACTGATGTGCATCCCAGATATTTAACCTATGCTTTACTGGTCATTTTCATAATTTTACCAGTTGTACCATATTTTACTTAAACTGGCGTTATAGGACCCTCTAATGGAGGACCATATGATCTGCACTAGCACAGCTAAGAATCTGTCAGGGTAAAAATTCTTTTATCACAATTTCTTGGTATACATTGTCACAAAAAAGGTTCTGAAGAGCTGAATTTAAAAAAAAATATTTCATTTGAATTTTAAAATAACTGTAAGTTTAGTACTGTGTTTGATGGTTTTGCTATCTTATAAATCTTACATATTGATAAGCAGAATCTGGAAAATACTTGAGAAAGCAGCCTAAACACAAAACACCTATCACAAACCACCACCCATCCTTCACCTCTTGTTAGCAAGTTCACACAACTTTTAGCAGAAGAAAACACTTCAGATTGAATCCAAGCATTTAAGAACTAGAAGACACAAAATCCAACCTCCTAATTCTTGATATAATGACATCTGCTTAGAGATATGATGAAGCTACCAAATTCATATCTGCCTGAAACCTTCCTTTTAGCCTGGGGGACCAATACGATGTATTGTGTGCTTCTGGTGCCTCAGCTAACTGGGTCTCTCAGCATAAGAGAATAATGGTGTAAATGGGTTTAAGAGAACTAGCATCAGCATGCCTTGAGATGCTGAGAAGTGACAGATGTGTTCTTTTCACAGTTCTTGCAAAAACACATCAATTCTTTTAGAAAGACCTGCAGAAAAGGATTGCAACAGAATGTATGGTTTGGATCACATTCCTGCTTTTACAAATGGATAACTTCACACTGTCTCAAAATGTATTCTTCATTAAGTGCTTTTCTGACCCTATTAAAATGTCCTGTTTTGCTAATATGGCCCATTAAGGAAATCACAATAGATTAAGAGATAGTCTTACTGTCAAAAAGATGGCAGTGGAGCCTGAGGGACAGAGAAAAGGAAGAAAAAGAAGTGAAATACTGCCTTTTTGTGCCTGAATGTTTTTACAGTCTAACATAATCACCATTTCTAGAAAGTATACCCTATCTGCACCAGTTTTTCTCCATAACTCCTGGAAACATTTACTTCAAAATTCCACTCTATAGTTAGAGACTTATACAGGACCTTCTCCAGGCTGTACAATGTATACATTTGGATGTTAAACCTTTAAAAAAAATAAAGCTGCTTTCTAATTTTAAACTCTTCACCCCCTTAAAAATGTAACAGTATTAAACTGTGCAAAGAATGATACTTCAATTAGTTCTCTTTCTCCTTCCCTTCTTTTTCTACCAGGCCCTTAACTGTCCAAATCTCTGAAGGCAATGATTTGAATAATATTTTTAACAACATAAATCTTCACTGAGAAAAGTGAAGAATGAAATGGTGAAGAATTTGTCATTTCTTTGAGATTGCCAAGAAGTTACAATAAATGAACATTCACGCCCATTTAGCCAGTACTTCTTACTACCATATTTATTTTGTTTACTGAAAGAACACAGTCTGCTGACCCCTACTTCCTTTAAGAATGCTGCAGCATGAGCATTTTCCATTTCCCAGCTGGAAGCATATGGGTTGGCATGTCACTTGCTGCATTGTCAATTCATCTGGAGAAGGGTCTTAGCATTGGATTAAAATCAATTTCCAAAGAGGTGGAGTGAAGTTTGGAAAGTGGAAAGGGGAGAAATAATAGATAGGAAGTGAAATTCATTTGATATTTTTCAGGCACAAACCTCTTAAGTCACCAAGTCCAAATTCCTCCATCCTAAAATCAATTTGAATAAGTATTATGGGCAAATAAGAGTCAAATGCAATATTTAAGGTCTCTGTTTAAACATACTGTGAAAATACTTTTCTCCATTTCATTGCTCGGCATCTAGAAGTCATTTCTTAAGCCTTCCTTCTGTACTTGAGCTTCTTCTCTCACAGCATTTAATCATACAGAAAAGCTGCACAACATTGAGGTCACTGTTCTGCCAGCACAGAGAGAATAAGGACAAGAAATGTAATCATCCTGTTATTTTTTAAGTAACTTACTTAAAAAAGAAAGAGAAAATAAAATCCATCCTGCGCTTTACATCAATACACCCTCTTTAAAGTATGTCTTGTCTTGGTGCATTTGAAGTAGGGTAGCTAGCTTTTCACCTGAAGATTGACAACCAAAATTAAGTCCAGCACGGCAGAAGTCAAAGTTGTTACTCCATCTGAGTTTCCAGCACTTTATATCAAAGGATTTCTTGATATTATTCCTTTCTTTCTGTCCTTCATGAAAGTGGATAAGGTCTTCACAGACTTTTATGCCTGTATGAAGCTGGGAAGTTAACCACACTTCACCTGTGTGTTTTCCTTGGATGCTAAACCTTTAACAAAAATAAAGCCTCTTTCTAATTCTAGACTCTTTACCCCCTTAAAAACGTAGGAGTATTAAGCTGGGCTCATTTTCAGAAAGCAGTGAGAGCTATAGATGAAAAAAAAGTGTTCCATGTCTGTCACACACAATACTTAATCAGTAAGAAGGGAATATTACACCCCACATTTATGGCCTTTATCTTAAATGACTGAATGGGCCGCGTCCTCTTCTCCTGCAGGTGGGCCTGGGCCAGGACAGAGAAATGCTGGCAAGCCAGGGTGAAGAAGCTTGCACAGCTGCTGCTCATATTGCACTTGTTTCATTGATAAACAGACTAGTTCATACTGTATGACTGCTAATCTGGCACTGTTCACAAATACTAAACTCACTTCAAAAATACATGCCAACTTAAATCATGCTGATCTTTACTGATACGTTGTTACAGTCATTTCTTTGGTCTACTACGAGCTCTCCAGTATCTTCTAATTCATGAGCTACATGGAAATTTTCAAAAAGTAAAAATACTCAGAAAAGGAAACAATAATAAAAATAGAAATGCTTATGATGCTTAGCTAGAAAATAATGGAAGTTTGAAGTAATAAAAAGTCTAGTTAGGCAAAAGCATCAGAACCGTATAAATAACTTAAGGATGCTAGTCCCACATCTGAAAAGCAATTTAGGAGCTAAAGCCCCAAATCATACCCTTTGTCTCTTAAGTTCCTGCACATCTTTCTAAACTGAGAGTTAGATCCCAAACTAGTAAGAGCCTTCTGATTATTTCTAGCTTCCACACTTCTATCTAGTTTTCTTTACATCTAGATAGACTTTCAAAAGTGATGACTGATTTTGATTGTCCAGTCTTAAATACAATGAAAAAAGGCCTGATGGATAAAGAGATCTGATTTTCCTCTGAAAACCAGGCCTTATTAAATTGTCTCATTGCAAGCATGTAGGTATCCCTGCTTGCTTTCTTAAACCCTGATTTTAGATCCTGAAAGCTCTAGCACTGACAATATTGGAGGAACTGAGAGGGAGACAGCTTTCATCAGTGGGTAGAGTCAGGCAGTCTTATCCAGGTAATCTGCTAGCCACTATTTTAGGTGAGTGACTAATTGCTCATTCTTCATCTGTACCTAAGATAGCTTTGAAAGGTAAGATTAAGCTGAATCCAGTGTATAAGCACCTTTGAAAACTGAGGGATGTACAGTGACTGTGGGAAAAGAGCATATCATTTGCCTTCGAACCTTTACTAAAAATTAAAGGAAAGGTATATGCAGAGACCTCATTTCCCATCCCATCTTTTTCGATTGCAATAATGTAACTTACGTCTCAGACAAATCACATACATCCTTCAGAAAACATCAGAGTAAGAACACAAAAAGCTGAAATCCAGATATTGCAGGTCAGCTGTCACAGCCCTGCCAGTAAAGCAACTTAGCAGAAGGCATTTACCCAAATGGCTCTGTTTAGTTGTACAGTGTTCAAACAATGAGGGCTGTGTTATTTTGGTATACTCTTCCCATTCCTTCCTCCTATTTTTGCATAACATTCATTCTTTGGCACACCAGGAGCATCAGCCCATTTGCCTAGCATGACCTATACAAAAATAAACTACCATCAACTGATCTTCTCTAGTATTTTCAGCGGATGGCAAAAGAGGTACATACAGAATGACAAGAGGTATTTCATAAAGCTGAGCTCAAGCAGCACCAGACTCCCATTAGACTCAATGAAACATCCTTTCTTTTGTTACAGCAACAAAATTGACCAGAGCTCGTATCTGACAAGAGCAGAAGAAACATACTCTTTGCATTATTTTACACGGAAACCAAAGCCTTAATAGCATAAAGAAAAAGCATCATTATCCACACAAAAATCTCTTTCCGCTTTACCACTGATACAGCTCCTCTTCTCAACTGTAAAGCCTTTACCACAGCCTTTTCTGATTTCATTCCCACTGTAGATTTAGGGAAATAATACAAGTGACACATTACTGCTGGTGCTCTCACTACTGTGCAGATCATCTGCTTGTATAAGTTACACATTTTGTGAGCCTATGACTCCTGTTGTGTTTTTTTTGTGCACTCCTCTTTTCCTCAAGACAGAAACCTAATTTACAACAAATTACAGTCCAAAAGAGGAACAAAAAGGCACTAGGAATTGCTGACATTGATGATGGCACACTGTATTAATCCCTGCACTGAAGTGCATTTGTCTTCTCCTGCCTCCCAACACACGTGCACTCCCACTCATCACTAGATGTACCTTTTTAAAAAGAAAAAACAATTTTACACTTTCTGTGGCAAGAATTTGCCACCACATGCACAGGACTAGCTGGATTTGGCCCCAAATCCTTAAGAACAAGAATAATGATGAAAGGTAAGAAATGTGTGGACAGCATCAGAAGACCTCCAATCATTCTTGGAGGAATGATTCATACTATGTTTCTTTAACAAAATCTAAAATCAAGTAAATAATTATTTTTTTTCTCTTTCATAGTCTAACGATAACATGAACTATCTGCTTTCTATGATATTCACTGATGTGAAAAATTAGGGTTTTTTTTAAATGGCTTCACGACTTCATGAAGCACCAGTAAATATTCTCTAAGTGGAGTTGCAAGAACCATACACCAGATGGCTCCATGGTGACATTTGCCTGGAATGGAGTGATGATTACAGGTTCAGAATATAGATATAATACCTTCTTTCCATGCAAACATGTCTGGAATATTTATTTTAAATCTCTGGATAATAAATGATAAATTTCTTTATTTTTTAACATCAATGGAAAATGGGTAATCAATTTTCCTTGCCATTATAGGCATTTTTTGGCATATTGATGTCTCTCATTCTCAGCCTGTTGTAAAAAGTTTAATCTCTGCAGGCAGGAAATGCACTACTCAAGTGAAAGCTTTTGGGCTTAATAGGGTTTTTTGAATGAGTTCAAGTATGCATTTGGAAGAGAAGGGGTTAAAAAAGAGAATTTTGGAGCCTGTTTTTATGTCTGTGTTTTTACTGGGCTTAGCACATTTCGCAGTGCAATAACCACATCCAGGGGCAGATGCAGCCTGATGCACAGAAGTTATGGGAGGTCTGTGCTCGGCCCCTAGGACCTGGAGTATACCGTGGGACACGTGCAGTCACAGCAGATGGATGTGATCCTGCTTTACAGGATTGCTGTGGAAGCGGAAGAGACAGATCATTACCTGGGTTTGGATGAACCAGAGAGTTGTGGCACAGAGCCACAGGCAGAAGCGAGGTGCTGTTGGTGCCACAGTGAATGAATGTGGAACTGGGCAAATGGAGGGCAAAGAGTCCTCTCCAGCTCTCACAGCCAGACCGTACCTTATAAATTTCCACTTCACTAAAAGGTTCAACCAAGTAAGAAGATTAATTTGAGAAGGAAATAGTTCTATGCAGTATTTAATATTTCTAAGGAGAAAATCAAAATAGTGCTCAGAAATCTGTTTAGTCTTTTTCAAAGAACATACTTGGTCTGTTCACTATGTTTTTATTTTTTACACAGAAACCTTGACAGAAATAAGTCATCAAGGCAAAAAAAGTTACAAAGAGCAATACAAAAAAATCAGTATTTTCCACTTAATCAGCTTGCTATTAATGAAAGCGCAATAATGAAATCAGAAAGATTGTTAACAATCAAGAAAGGATTACCAGCAACATATATGCCACCAAGAATCTGACTGCACTGTCATTTTTGTAATAGTAAGTGATGCACAGGTATCATTTACTCTGCTGTTTCTTAACCATCAGTTCCTTAACTGCTCACTAAAAAAGAAACCAGAGCTTTTAAGGTCTTTCTGTAAAAGCATTACACAAATTAAAAACAGTTAAACTAGAGTATTATAAAAATATTTCATTTTAAGCTAAGTATTATAAAAATACTTTATAATATGTAAAACCAGTATAGAGAGTATATGAAATATTTCAGAAAATACTTAAAAAAACAAACAATATTAACAACTACACAAAATTTCTAAAATTTTGATGGTATTTTTATTACAGCATAAACATAATAGCTAAGCTCTGATCCTCTAGGATTTACATGTAAAAGCATAGTTCTGTTTCAGAAAAAATTGTCAAGGTATAACATGACCAAAATGTAGGGTGTCACCTGACTTTCTCAATTGTTTTTCAATCATCATGCAGAAACTGCCAGTGAACAGAAGCCTGGTGGCTGTCTTTGTCACGGTACGTTTCAAACTATTAATAGTTGACTAATCCCTGCAGTAAAGCATAACTCTATAACCAAAATCATGGAATCATAAAATTAGAAAAGATGTCTTCTAGTCTCTTCTCCTTCTTCAAGTAGGATTAGTAATTTTAACATTCTTGACAGGCATTTGTCTAACTTACTCATAAAGACACCCAATGGCAGAGATTTCATAGAGTCACCAGATACAGCAAGTACTTATCTGTCCTTACCCCTATAAATTTTTTAATATCTAACCTGGATCTTCCTTGCTATTATTTAAACCCAGTACTTATCCTATGGACACAGAGAACAAACTATTCCCTCCCTTTATACAGCAATTGTTTACATATTTGAAGATCAAGTTCCCTTCCCTTTATCTTTTTGTAAACACAGCCCTGCTTAAAGACACTGTAAGCATCAGTCAGCTATAATTTTCAACAGTGGGCACTACCAAATTTACTTATACGCTCCCTACGCTGCAGCCTGAGATCCTCCGTTTCCAGCTTAGTGCTGTCTGCGAGTCACAGAGAAGTTCAGGCCACAGCAGAGGTTTCTATATAATGTCCTACTCTCACCACAAAGCATTCTGGTCCAACAAATCTACGCCTCATCAGAAGTATTTTTTCTCCCTCTTTCTGACAAAGAAAAGAAAAAGAAAACAGGGCAGTATAATGCACCTCACTCAACTGAATCAAATTTTGCATTAAACTCACTGAAGGATTCATATGAGATAGGACAGAAGCAACAGAGCCAGAACAAGGGTGGCTTCACTCACAGTCAAATAGTCGGACGATGTTTCTCTGAGTTAATAAGACTACTTTTAAATGTGTATGCTTGCCTTTATTCAGTGAAGCACTTGAGAAATAAAGAGAGGAAAGAGCAATGGAATATAATGAGTTCATTTCCTTTGTTTCCTTCCTTCATTAATTTTGAGTCTTTTCAGATACACTTGAAAGTCTTAACAGACATAATAGAATCTTCAATTGCTTGCTGTGATTAAGCTGTCCATTCTGTAATTAAATATAACAATAAAGTTCAGCTTGACTATTCTATTTGGTAATACAGCTACTATATTTGTTTCTCAAAACTCTTATGAGTCATCCTGCCTAATACGGTAACAGGATATCCAGAGTTATACCTAAGATGTGCGCAATTAATTTTGTGCTCTTGGAAGAGAGTGGATATCATTAACATGCCAATATTAAACAAGAGAAATCATGAAAAACAGTAGGCTTTGAATGGGAAAAAGATCTGTTTGGAAGTGTTGTTATTTTCTCATAGTCCTAAAATCACCACATTCAGTTCCTGCCATCATTACAACTAATAGGGCCCCTTGCATTGACAGGCTTTTACCAATTCAGTTATATTAAGTAGAGCTGTCCAATTATTCCACTTTCTTTCTCACAAGGAAAAAATGATGTTGCTAATGGCCTACTGAGACAGACAAATGTTGGTGCATGTCTGTATCCAACCACAACTTCATTTCGTTTCATAATTGCAGTGAGTGCAAACTGCTCTATGAAGTCATTGAGGGGAATCAACTGACAAAGGCAAGCTGGAATATATGACAAGGAAACTCTATTCAGATCCTTTTGAGAGAAGAAGCAAAGAAGGCAAGAGTAGGCAAGAAGAGAAAAAAGAAGCAGCATCTGAGGACCAGGAGAGGATTCTAGGAGAGAGAGTTTTCTGTACAGTATTTTGTTACTTTTCCACAGATCTTTCTCTCCTTCGCATTTTGTCTGCCAGCAAAGAACAGCTGTTTTAGAAGTTCCTTAAAGAGTTTTCCTGACTCTTCCTTTTACTGCTACTTGGGAAGAAAATAGTGCAGTTCTGTATTTGTTTCCATACCAAAACATGAAGTAGTTTCACGGTTTCTGTGTCACTCAGGTAACACACAGAAGCTACTCATACAGTATGGAAAGACAGGCATTAATTGACACCTGTGAAAAATAATCATTCCTTCAACAGGGAGGCAGACAGTTTGACCACAGGGACCTATCTCACCCTAAGGGCGACTCGACAGGTGACCTACACAGTCCTCAGGGAGGTCCAAGCTAATCACTATCCAATCCTGTATAGCATAACTGCAGTCGTGATCTACAAACTTGATAGTGAGCCCATGCTCCTACAGCAGAGATGCAAACCAGATCATCCCAATTCCTCCATCAATGAACAAAGAAGCATTTTCAGGAAGACTTCTGCAGTATTTGTCAAGTGCTGAATCCCCTGAGAAACAGGTAGCTAAGGAAATGAAGGTCTGGTCTTAGCTGTGTTCTGATCCCACAACATACAGAGTACTCCTAAAGACCAGCTGTTATTAAGGATCCTGACAAGAATGGCAATAACTCAATAAAGTGGAATCAAAGCAAACCAAAACCAAATTCCCAAGCCACTGTTTAAAAGGAGAATGACAAAAGCTGTGTGCTGGGAGGATGGAAAAGTGAGCTATAGGCCTTATTTCATTCAGTTTTGTGAGACTGCTTAATGAAAAATATGCAAAAGAATATGTAGGCATGCCACTAATCACATGTGGAAGGTGCCAAGACGGGAGGAGAGTCTTGTTCTAACAACACCATACTCTGCCAATTGCCTAACAGCAGCCGGAGATGGATTCTATCCTTAAAACCTTTAATTGATCTAAATTAAATCTAGAGTTATTAAGATGACTAATGAAAACCTACACAAGATTCACTGTGCATTTCGAGACCTATCCTGTTCCTAACTAGGGGTCAAAGACCAAACTCCCCCTGACCTGAAGGAAAGACAGCTGGACACTTTTCAATATACAGTTCTCATTTTAATGCCCTCCTTTTTCATCTTCTGTAAACAAAGAGAGATAGCACTATATGGCCTGAATGTTATCAAATCAGTGGAAAAATCAAGGTAGGCAAGTATGCATAGGGCTACATGGAGACAGCAGGCACTAAAATTTGGTGGATGCCACCAACACTCTGTGGATTTAACAAAACTGTATGTATTAAGAGATGAGTCAGATCTCACCCTCAGTGCACTTCAGTTCCTATACTTGTGATAGGAATTAAAATTCTGTTCAGTATCCCAAAGAGAGGATCAATCAGTGCGAGGCTTTACAGACAGAACCTTGAATCGGCAGTGAATTCATTCCTTGTCCCACACAAGCAGTATCACCAAATATAACTGGTCAAATCGGTTTCTTCAGAGATCAAAAAATTCTGTAGGGTAGTAGCTGATGGAAGGATCTGCAAATTATTTTAAAAGTAGAAGTTTGGAAGGGCAGAGGAAATGAAACTGCATATTCTTTTGTAACAATTAGATTCAACACTCATAGTGTATCTTGTAGTAATGAAATAAAATTACCATGTTTTGCGCAAATGTTATTTCTTGGGGTAACAGTAATCCAAGTTGCTCTCAGCAGAAGGTGACAATCTAGCTGAAAAAATACAAAATCCAGGGTCAAAACTGTAGCTGAGAGTCTTGATTAATGAGGTAGTATTCAAATGAATGCCTGTAGCATTAGGCGTGTAACCTAATAATAAGCAGGATGCAATACCATAGGAATTATATTCCTCATTGCAGCATATCATCACTGTGACACATGATGTGTAAACCTCCAGTGCTTTCAGCTATCCTTAAAACAGTGACACGGCCACAAATCAAGAGAATTGCTGATAGATGGGGAAAACAACTGAGATTTCTCACACGCACATACACAATCTCAGTCATGAGAAAAATCTGTCTGTTAGAAAATCAAAATCTCACTCCTGGCTATGATGAAGGAGATCTAATGGGAAGGGAGAGAGGAAGAAATATTTTGGAAGTTGCTCAACATTTACTCTGTGTCTGAAGACAGAAAAGGAGGGGAAGAAAGATGGAGGAGGAGAAGAGGAAAAATGCTTGCTTTTAGAGAAAGAAATACCTAATGGCATGCTGCACTGTCACAGCAAGATGAAGCCAACATGTTGCTGTTGCACTCCTGAGTTAATTATAAAACCCATAACCTGCAACCGCCAAAACTAAAGGATTCCTTTTCAGTAGCTCTAGGTGCTCACCTGTCAGAGGCATATGCTTTTCCTAATGTTCTAGTGCTCAAAACCTGAGGTATATTAGCTGCAGACACATTCATGTCAAATCCATTTACATTTCATACTCCTTTTTTTCTTTGTCATGAAGAAATCACTACAAGTGTAAAAGACAATTGCACTTAACAAAATATGGTATACAAATTGCTATAGGTGGGTGAAGCTTCTGTTCTTCACTACTCTATAGAACACGCAAGAAATTTTCTTGCTACTAACCAGTGCCATTATAGCAATTTCTCCTCATTTCATCCACTAGGAGAGGAAAATAAAAGTGGCCTATAGGTTAGCACAGGCTAAAAAATGTGCAGTGTTGTTTTGGAGGAGGATTCAACCAGGACACACTGAGACAATGACAGAGTCAATATGGTCTAACAAGCTGAAAATGTTGCAACCTGGGTTTCCCTCCCAAATTTGCCACTGGCTCACCATGTGATGAAGGGTAAGTCACTTAATGATGTATCTCCACCACTGTGAAGTGTTCTGAGGTCTACAGATGAAAGGCTATATGCTAATGGTTATTATTTATCACATCTATTCAGCAGACACATCTGGAGAGGTTCCTTCAGACCCTCGGGCAAGAATAAGAACTTTCTAACACAGTCAAAACCAGTGGCAAAAACATCACCTGCTTTCCTGCAGGGTGAATTTACCTCTGGGAAATTACGCACTTGTTTCTCCAAACTTCTCCTCATCTTTTAAGTGCTAAAACTTAGCTTAGCCTATAATCAGGATTGCTTCCCACAAATTCTACAAGCTGAACAGTGAATCCACTTACACTAGGCCTTTGGAAAAGTCCTATGGGACATGAACACTAATGAAAGCATTTATGCCTGTAAGAATAGAAGTTAAAAAAAAAAAAAAAAGCATATTATTGTCTTCCCTATATACAGGTATCAAATGAAAAACATGTTTGTGTCTTCCAGGCAGTCATCACCAAATGCTTTGTTTGTACTACTACATTACAAAGCTGCGCTATCATGATTGTTCTCTGAATCTGTCTAAATGTAGAAAATAATTAAAAATATGTATTATACAGCTTAGTCTTACATACAAACAAGGCCACAACAGATATTCATAAGCCTTAAATCATGTGGTTATGCTTTTATATGAAAGTCACATAAAAAGCTATATGCATATACAGATGTTCACACAAAGAAATGGTGGGAGGACTGTGCCAAATGCCGCAATTTTTAAACAAGCAAAACTTATGGAATATAAAGTATCCACCCAGCTATCTATTGAAGATCTTTACCCATGCAGCTTCATAAGCCCTACAAATATCCTTGCAGTAATACTAACGTATTTAAATGTGCAGTGTATGTGCTTTTAAGTACATGCTGAAACACATACCTTGAAATGTACCAATAATGGCAAAAAACATCCTATTTGTTATTATTTTTATTGTATCAGAAATTTGTTTTTGTTGTAGGTTTGCAATCTGTATTAAAAGCTGTATTTTACCGAATGAGAGAACAGCCAAAGTCAACTTTATGACTCAGGGCACGCATCTGAGCCTCACTCCTCCCTCTCATGGAGGCTGCTCCTAAGGCCTTGAACCAGGAGGCATTCATTGCATACTCGTATTGACTGCACATTCTGAAGGGGGATTTAATGTCTGCCTGTTTTTTGTTTCAGGCGTGAAAGCACTCTGCTGGGTTTCACTGAGCTGCAAATGGCACCGGGTCAGCCAAGTTCAGAAATAATGACGGGCTAGGTAGAAATGCCATTCACACTGTTCTCATTATGAATAGGTAATCTGACATGCTTTAGTTGAACTTGCTTGACAGACTGTTAAAATCCTCACTAGTTCAGGTAGATGGTTCACGACTGTTTCTTCTGGTCTTGCTGTAGGGGCAGAGTAAAAAATGTGCAATACAACGTATCTGCAAAAAGTTCTTGTACAATATATTCCTTCAGCCTTACAAGTACAGTTGAAGGTATCTTCTGCAAAGCACGCTCTCTGAATAAAACAGGTATTTTTTTGCCCTGGTTAGCACAGAATTAATTTGCCCATGAGTATGTGGCTATTATTGGCATGGCAATCCTTGAGATTTGAATATATTCCTGTTTGACAAAATTGCTTAAATACTGAATAGAATTAGCAAACAGCATTTTCAGTTTGAAACATATAGCATAGATATTAAATTCTCCTTAGAGCTCATAACATCTATTTATACAAAATTAATACTACCTGGCTTATGACAATAGGCTGCCTTTAAAAAACAACAACAAAAGGCTTAAATGTAACAACAGCTATCAGAAGAAATATCTAAGAAAATGAGTTCATACTGATTTGATCTTTGCCGCCAGTTTATGCAAGTTTATCTAGCATTATCTGATAAAAGGCAGCAAGAAAAGTTGCTTACTGAAAAAAGAATTAGCCCACATGAAACAATAATTTCATTCTGCAGGAAGCAAACTCCTCTTCTTAGAAGGCAGCGTTATCTGTAATCTTTTTGTCTTCCTTTTAATATAATTGTAAGTTGCATACACAGTGACACAATTTATCTAGCCAATGGCTCCTGTCTCTATCAAGCTAATGGCCAATTGACTTGGATTGAAGAAGCATCAATAACTGTACTTCACACTAAGGAGCAAAAAAGTTTGGAACCATGGGTTTATTTCTCTTCTCTGATATACACACTGCAAGTGACAAAAAGACACAAACTGCATCTCACTTGCTCATAAGATAAAAAATGTCGTCCCAGAAGGACCCCTAACCTCTCCAAGTAGCTCCATGGTTGTTAAAAGTGCTCTAAAATGCAGCTGCTGTGACTCCCCTCACCTGCCCCATGTTCCTGTCCCTGCCCTTGGGCTGGCACTGGCACTTATCTGACCCTGCAATCATGCTCCAAATACAACAAGGGTCTGCCCAGCTCAGTGGCCCAAATCAGCTTACCCCAGTCTTGGGAAAGCCCTGCGGTGGCCGGGGCGAGCATGAGACATAGCTCTGAGCACAGCATGGGCTGTGGGCTCTCAGCAACCTAGGCTTAGGTTGGTGCAAACCCTCCTGTGTAAATGCTTCCTTGGAGTGGGCAGATAGGACTCCTTCGGTTATCAGTCAGGACAGAGTAAATTTCATGTGAGGAAAATGAGTTAGTTCAGGAAAAAGATAATTCTACTCAAAACCAAACATGAGTAGGAATAACTCAGTGAAGGGGAGAGGAAGGAGAAGCTTTCATACTTCGCAGTTACATTCTTTTTACTTATCTTTGTGAATAAAATTAGTATAAAAACAAAAGAAAAATTCCAAGATTGCTCCAAATCAGAAAAGTGTTAACAGCACTCAATTCCCCCATCCAAAAACCCAGAGCAACAGTGGCATGCACTGGAGCTGAAACAAGGTCAAATAAACTGGGTTAAGCAATGCATTACTAGCTGGAGCCAGTCATACTCAAAGTGTTTGCTCCTAGCAAATTACTGAGAAATAACTTAAAGAACTGTCAGTCTGTGCGTCTTACAGAATGACTGCTATTAATATGGTACTTTGGGTAATTTAGTTGTCAGGATGTTATGAGAGTATTTAGAAGGCCTATAGTATCATACTGTAAAAATGTAGCACAATGAATTATCAAGATAATTTGGTTGCCTGACAATGTCCAAGACACTTGTTGATAATCCATAATTTGTAGATCTTGACCTTTCTCCCACCACCAAAGTTTAAGCATCAGTGGGCTAAGGAATATTGCAAGTTTTTCAAAGTAGTAATACTGACTACTGATGATGACAGTCATACCAACATGGACAGGCTCCAAAAATAAGCCTCTGGAACCACTATCACTGATATCAATGATGGACTTCCAAAGGTAGGAGGGATGGGTAGCAGTAAGGAGTGGCAGAAAGGGAAGAATGATTCTCTCAGTCATTTAGAAAGTGCCAGTCATCCCAATATCTGCCTTGAAATAAAACATCAGCCACAAAGGAAACTCATACTCCAGACAAGACTGTGCAACCCAAAGCCAGACACCTAATGCATTAGGCCTAGCAGCCATTTTGGTCAGGAAGGTAAAGAACCACAGGAACAAGTAAGGGAAGTAGAACAGACTAGAGCACTTTACTGTTGTTATTTAATACCAGTGTTCAAATAAAGTCATTATTTACTAACCTTGCTAAAGTTTAGTAAAAAGTCATTTATCACTGAGAGAGCTCTCCCATAATATTTGTAAGACTCAACTACATATCTTCCAATTTGATGCTTCTAAAAACCAAGATTACTTTATCTTAATTATTCTGGGAATTGTAGTTCCAGCAAAAACCCTTATTATGTTTTGCTGTCTTTACAGCTTTTGCCTCTCCAAGGCTAAGGGCTGAATGAGTAAGAAGATTAAATGACTTTCCCATTTCAGTGGAGAGCTGATGCTTCCAGTCAAGCCCACGTACAGAGACAGGAGGAGAAAAGGTTTGTATGGTATTTTGCTGTCTGCACACTGATCCTTAACAGAAAGATGGTCAGTTCTCTTTCACAAGTACTAATACGTCATTACCCAGGACGAACTGTTAAACATTACTTCATTTGTTTAGTGCCTCTTTAAGTTGCAACCATCTTAATGAATGAAAAGTACCTTTATGATGTGTGTCCCCACCAGAAAATATGTCTAGTGAAAGCATCTATGCCCATGTTATGCAGAAAATGGACTCTTAGTTCATACATGCTTGTACTGCTTTAACATTGCCGTCCCCTACATCACATTTCTAAGAGAATATGAAGACAACATTGTGGAGGAATGGTTATGGGAATGGTTAAGCGAGAGAGGGCATGATCTGATTGGGATGAGCAATCCCATTCTCAGGGTAAGGGAAGGAATGTAGGCCAAGGCGAGCGAGCCTTGCAGCGGCCGAGCGAGCCTTGCAGCGGCCTTGAGCACTACAAAAGAAGGTATTCACAAAACTGGTAAAAAAGTCTGGACGGAACTAGGTTCCATAAATGTCGACGGAGCGTGGACAGCAACCTTGCACCAATCATATATCCGCTTTATGTGCGTGGACAGAAACTGTAACCAATCATGTAACTATTGCTAGCGCATGCTTATTGCTTGTCGATATATATACTTTGTGTAAGTTCTAATAAAGGGAGAACGACCATGCTCATATTGAGACTCCGTCGTTACTCCGGGCCCGTTCCCCCCACTCCGACACAACATGAAGACATACCAGTTTTCAAATACTTCAGTCACAAACCAAAAAGCACCTACCTTTAACACTAGTTCTGTGTGTAGGTGATTTCAGCTTGTTTTCTAGGGTTCTTTTGCATCTTGGTTGAGCTCCTTGGAATTGAATTTGGGCTGAATACTGACCCATGCCCTTTCTATGGTTGTGAGAGTTCACACTAGCACTTTCCCATATGGTTTCTGTGGTGACTAGTAATACTTCAGCCCAAGCTGTAGACATTCCTGGACTAATGGCACTAACTGGGTCTTTTTCTGCTACATAAATGCTTCCTCAAAACCTGGAACTCAGAATGCTTTGGTGAAGCATTTCTTACTTTGTCTGTACCTGATCTCTAGGACTCTTCTCTTGCTTTACAGGGATGCTATGAAATACAGTTTGTAATGCAAAGCAAGGGACAAAGGCCCAGCCACCAAACAGTTATCCATCTAAATGCTATAAAGCAGCAGAAGTACAAACTCTCTTTTTTCTTTAACATTTTTTTTTGTTTGCTGTAGGCCAGCAGGAAGAAGTTTACCTCTCATCACCCATAATGATGCAGTATTCCTGCCTTCTCATTGGTATTTTTGTGCCTTTTCATTGCATAATTCTGCTCCACCATCTCTACTAATTGAAATCCTTTCCCCACATCACTCAGTGCAACCATGCAATTTTCATAATCATGTTGTTTTTCTCCTTAATAGCTTTATCTGTGGAAAGTCTTAGTAAGAACTAGTGAGGAGAAGAGAAAAAGATTTTGCCCTCAGGAAACATTAGTACACAGGAACCACACCTGCTAATTGAGCTATTGCTTATTTCAGGAAAAGGAAAAACATGTCAATTTTACAACCATGGTGGGAGAAGTAATGAAAGGGTTAAGTTGGCGGTGTCAGTTTGGTCAAAATTTCCATCACCCATTGTTTCCTCTACAAGTTCTAGAAAGAGGATTGTGTCCTGAGGTAAGCTGTTGACCTGGAACTTGGCATTTCCCTAAAAATGGCTGCAAACGTCATCCTTTTCTTTCATTTCAGTCCCTGTCCCTTGGGTTAACATAGATTACAACTACTGCCTACCTCTCACTGATGTTGAGACCAAACCAACTCACCCAAAGCAAAGGAAACTGCCACTGAACTCCATGGAAACCAGAACAATTTCATCTTGCATTGCCACTTCACATGGGCCATTTAATGCTTTGCTCTGTGCTAGCAGTTATTCAAAATAGAGATGTGTTTACTGGCATCCCAGAGATACGGCAATGACTCCTCTCACTTGCAGCTCCATGAAGGTGAAGCAACCACACCAAAAGGTCTCTCTCACACACTGCACTGCTGCCAGCCACCTCTGACCACAGCCATCTCCGACCACAGCCACCTCAGCCTGCTGCCCTTCCCAAGAGACTCTCACCAACTGGCCTTTCTTTCCCTCAGTTACTTTTAACTCAGAGGAGCTCACTGTTGGGCACAAATATGATCTGTGAGGTGTGGACAGACACAGGGAGATATTTGTATGGATTAGACATGAAGAAATGTGGCATTTTAGCTAAGTCGGAGAAAAAAGAGAAGTCTGGATTCAGTTCTTCCATGTGCCCGAGACAGACCTGGTGGCTTTAGACAAGCCACTTACTGTAATTTTACCCACATGACTCTCAACACAGGTAACCTGCATCCTTTTAGAGTATTGTTCTTTGAAAATAAATTCTAATTTATTTATTTAAAACAAAGAGAGACACAGGTCAGGTAAATATAGGCAGGTACTAAGAAAGAGGGGAATTTAGAGTAAACCTCCCTTTTACGTTATATGCACACATGTACAACCAGTTCTGCTGTTTGAAGGGTGTTTTATCTTTATGAATAATCAACCAGTGATACACCTGAAAGAAGATAATCTGCCTCTGCTTTCTTCTTCAACTGTAAAATGGTGCTGATAATTCTCCTCTTCTCTGTTTTCATTTGTCCATGAAGCTTAGGAGCCATATAAGCTGGATGATCTCACCACATACTTAGGATTGAGCAGCTCTGACCAGTCTTGTCTACAACACCAACAGGCTACTATGATATAAGCCTGCTCAGCAATACCATCATCTTAGCAAACAGTGAAGCACATCCAGTATCTATCCCGTGGCAGCCTATTAATAAATTATTTCCTGTTGCTGGTTTAGCTAAGAATAAAGGGAAGTACCTCCCCTTGCCCCAAAATATTTTTCTTTCTTGAATGCTGATTCAACCCAGAAGCCAAGCAAAGTGAGAGAATGCAGCATGTAGATAGCTTCCTTAGTGTGGAATTTTTGCCTCTGGTCATACATTTCAATGGATTTCTCCCCTGTGCAATGTCTTTGCCAGTACATCTGACATTCAGTTACATCTGGAAACCTTTTCAGTGGTCAAGTTTTATATTATCATCTAAACCACATTAGGCTGATATTTCAAAAGACTATTCAATATCAAGAATCAAAAAGATTTTACTATAACAAAATCTCAAAATTCAGTTAGCTATGCAAAGTATACACTTTGCTACCAAAGGTATAAAAATTAAACAGTAAAAGACCCAAATTACCATTTCCAGATGTCTGAATCTACCTATTCCTTATCTGAGCTTATATGCTGAATGTACTCCTTTCTTTTATTCTTCCAGCTCTACTTGGCCTATTCTCATGCTTGACCAAAGTAAGATCAGATATATGTGATTAACCAACAATGTTTCTTTCTTCAGTATCAAGGCATCATAATACATTCATTAGATGCCCTGAAGCTCTAGTTATTTTCAAAGTTTAGAAGTTTCAATGTCAAGGCAAAGATTAACATTTTTTCCTGTACACTTGAGCTATTTCCAGCACTCCAGACTATCAATGCAGAATCATTTAAGTAAATTAATTTGAATTTTCATCTATCAAGATGTTTGTGCTGTATTGATTCATGCACTCTGGATAACGAACAGGAATTTGTTTGTTCTTATGAGCTCACAGTTAAAAACAAAATTCACTAGTATTTTAAAATTAAGCAACCGATGTAAAACCTACATTTTGTCTGTTTGGCTAACAAATGTCTATCTGCATTGTTACTATTACTCAGCAAGAGAATTTTGCACAGTGATGTCCTTTTATTGTCCTTGGAAATAAAAGAGAGGAAGGGGTAAAACCAGAAGTCTAACAATATTTGACTTGTTTTATTTAGTAATCCCTCTAATTTACATATAAAACTAACAAGCTAATATCTTGTGCCAACTTTGCCAGTTCTTAAAGAACAAGGTCTCTCCTCTCCTATTTGTTCAGAATATGTGACGTAAATGTGAGTTTCAGGCACTGTAACATTAGGACAAAATTTTTCCCTGCCAACTTGTAAAACAGAGAAAGGTCACTTTTCTATATACTTCCTACTGTATAATGAATGAGGTGTATTTTATAATGTACACTGTATCCTTTTGCAAATCTGAGGTAATTCACTCATGATGTTAGGAAGAGTTTAAGCACTAAGTAACAAATCGCCACGCCCAGGAGGCAACACGGGTTTAATATTAAGCTGACTAATGTCAGTGGAATACCAGGTGCCTTGCATCAGGCCTTTGGAAGGTTATAATTAAAAGTGTAATTTCCAAGTAGTTAAATACAGCACCTTTGATTACACTTCATTGTGCCTAATGAAAGGAGCTAGTGCTGCTCACAATGGTTGTAACCACTAATTGTCCAAGAGCTGGCAAGTACATGTGCCAGCAGGGTGGGCAGCAAAGAGAATGGGTGGTCACCTGCTAGCCCAGCTGCATTACCCCATAAGACATGTAGGGTCCGGTGACCAGGGTCAGTCTCCTTATAGTGTCCCCAGGTGAGTTTCAATCCCACATGGAGAGTGAGAGTGGAGGGGAAGGGCTGTCCCTAACGCTCTGTTTGCACCAGTGCAGCACCTGTGAAGTACCTATCAGGGCCCAGCATGCTGTTTCTTCTGGGCAGGGTACTATTTCATTTACAACTGCTGCCTGGGGGAAAGATTTTCATCCCAGAGCTACCCTGCCACAGTGATGCCAACCTGGCTCCCAGCTCCACTAAGCCCAGGGTATGGCGCACTTCCAAACGGTCGGCAGAGATGTTGTATTACCCACCAACTAGACTCCTTGGGTGTCCAAAATCATGTGCTCAGAAATGTGGACATGAAATTCCAGTGGCCTGAAGTGAGAAACCACTCCCCCCACTTTTTATTTTAATAAAGACAGCTCTTACTGGAAAAGGCTTGCAACTCGAGGTCCCAAGTTAGTGAGACTATTTTGGACAGAACATTTGAATATACCTCTGTACTCCTCAACCTCTGCATACACTGTGTGAAAGACTTAGCTGGTTTGCATGGGTAAGCTTAAAAGAGATCAAAACCAGATTTAATAAACTTATTAATCTAAAAAGCAAACCTTGCTTTCAAATGAATAACATTAATATTTTCCAAAGAACTGAATAATTCATGGTATTTCTAAGGGCTTGCAGAGCTTTTCACCTATAGCTCAACAATGGGATTATAGATTAATTTAACAGAAGTGAAAAGTTATTCCCTCTGACAGATGCTGTAGTTTTTGTAGGAATCAGATAAAACAGAAGACTCCTTGTACCAAGGAGATCAGCCTCATATTTTTCTTATTATTCTTTTACATTCATTTAGTTATTTTCCAGTTAAGGTTTATGTTATGGTGAACATGCAAATTCACCACCGAAATGCAAATCAGCTTTATTATATGCATGCAATGTGGCATCAGTTAAGTTTTCACAGCTATGAGTAAACAGCATATCTTTTCTATATAATATAAGCAAAGGGTAATACTCTGAAAGGAATCCTAAAGAATTAGGTACCTTACAGCTTATAAACCTAGATGTTAGAAGAAAAAGCTAAAATTTGGAACATTTTCTAGGGCTAGTTTAATTTCTGGTTGTCATCAATCTCATCCAAATCCGAGTGGGAAACAGAAATACACCAAAATAATTATAAAATTCTTCAGTTGATTATTGTGTGGGAGCTATAAAATATAAGATAGCCAAAAGTTATAATTTTGTTGTATACATTTTTTTGTTCTGCCATGTACAGTGTATTTTTCACTTCTTTTTGCTTATATTTAAATCTTTCAGCCTTCAAGTGAATGGCTCTCTACCATCAACAGAGACTTGAATACTATACCAATAAAACTGGCAAGATCAAGTGACTAGTGGGACTACATATTTGGCTTTGTAAAGCTGATTGGCTAAAGAATGTTTCATCCCTTTTTGCTAAGGAACAAGATTCACTCAGATCTGAAGGCAGGCGGACAATCTTCCTTGTAAAATCCAGATCACAAACAAAGAAAAACAGAGAAAGCAAAAATAACACTTTTCTTTCCATTTATCTTTATTTCAAATGTAATCTATTTTAAAATGCACTGAAAAGTACTATGAGACCCCATGATCTTAGGTTCCCTCAAACCGTCTGTTTCAGCTTCAGTCCTAGCCACAATGTCTGCTGTTTGAAGTCTTTGAAGTATCTACAGATTGGGCTGACACTGCCCTCAGCAATTCAAGGGAGGAACCAGTGGTTTGAAGAAGAAAAAAAATCTGTGCTCACAGCCAAGTTTTGACTTATCCGTCAGCTTTGGTCCAATCCGAAGGTACTTCAAAAGACTTCAAAGTGCAGACACAATGGCTGGGACTGAAGTTGACTCTGGAGATTTTAGGATCCAGGACTCAATAACATTTTCCAAAATTAAATTGTAAATGGATTAAAATGAAGTCATATAATTAAATAGATATTCCAAAAGCCTTTATATCCCTTTGCAATCTACTGATAAAGTGTGCTATAGAAGAGGTAGACATTATATAACCAACAATTGTTTAACTGTGTTTCAGTTTAATTTAATAATCTCTGTTCTATCTGTTAAACAACATGAAAGGTTATTAAAAGATAACTGCTTGCTTCAGGTGCTGAGAGAAGTTGGCTTTGTGCCCCACTGCTGAGCTCAAGGTGAGTCACACTACTTTTCATTTTGTTACACAGAGAGCCTCAACATATTTAAAATCTATTTTCAGATTTATGAATTCCTTAGGATGATGATTCCACTCATATTTCTGAGTCTTTTTACTATAAGAATATACATCAGTGTTTTAAAATAATGTTTAATCAAAATATAATACTTTATGTATACCTGATAAATACAAAATCCCAAGGTCTTGCTACTATGTGGTGCATCTCATGACTTAATATTAGTTGGGTTCTTAAAGCTAGACACTTTCTCTGTTATTTCTTCTTTGGAGAGGAGAATATGCATTGGAACAGGATGTTTTGGGGAAACCACTTCAGATTCCCTTTGGATTCCCATTCTGCCTGATCAACAGCAAAACTTGAATGCAGGGTTCAGGAGGGCACTCTAACCCATTATGTCACAGGAAGAGAAAAAACTCTTTTTCCACATCTTCCTTCAAATACTTATTTGCCCTGGAAAAGAGAAACTGCATTAAGCAAACTATATTAACTGAATTAACTGCATCTTGCATTAAGATAGCTCTGTAAAATGCGGAAAGGTCAGGTAGTATTTCTCTGTTCCTGTGACTATATGATTTTTATATAAGGTAGAATCAGTTCAGGAAGATGGATTAAAAGAAGCTCCACCTGGAATACTGGAAAGCTTGCTGATTAGTCAGTCTCCTGCAATGTGGGTGCAAGTACCTGCCTCAGGTCAGCAGAGCAGGTATAAAACAGTAGGTTTCTCAGGCATATAGCCTGGTGTCATAATCATGACCTTGACATGTATCTCTTTCTATGTCCCATTTTTTTGTGGCATTTCTTTGGGCCTGATTACCCTGTAGATTAGTAAGGAGGTACCCACAGTAGCTTTCCACAGTGTATCTCAGGTGCAGTAGCAATCTAGCTGTGGAATACTGAATTACAGGCACCCATGTTCCCCAGCGATCTGCTGTTCATGTTTTATGTGCTCTGAGTGCTGTGAAGAGAACCAGTAACAGCTATTCCAGATGATTATTTTAGCTAAATAACCTAACCTGGATGATTCATGCAAAACTTACTAAATAGCTGAAAAGTGTTTGCTTTTGAAGGACAGAAGTTTTTTTCTCACTTCTTATCACCAAGGCCGGCTGTCATAGTCCTACACATAATCCAGAGTAGTCTCAGTCATTATTATCCCAGCCTGGAAAAATCTGGTACAGAAGTGAAACAGCCAAAGAATGGGCTTCTCCAAGCTGTCATGCCTCTCATCAGGGAAAGTGGACCATCATACGACAGAATCCAGTCAGTCCAATTCACATAGTGCAGTCTAAGTTGTAATCCAAGACATTTCAAAAGAGTTGTGAGAGCATGTTAATACAGTGCAAAGCAAAAAGTCTATTTCTAACATGCTGGCAATCCTGATGGGTGATCTGTAATCAGTATAAGACTTGGCATCAAAATTTGTGGTTAAATTGATTAATGGAACTATCTAAGAAAGACATTGTAGAATTCCCTTAAGATAAGCAGTTGTTAATTAAGGAGGATACTCTCAAAATGCGTCGTTTCATTTTCCCCACACAGCTACTTCCTGTAATGACGAACATTCCCACTGATGCATGGTCATGCTTAACATCACTTGGCAATTTAATGCAAGAACTTAGGGCAGGAAGCAAATCAAAATGCTTCACATAGCTGAAAATGAATTCATGTAGATCGTGTAGATAATCATCCTGACTGGAACCTGTCCAGGCTAGCCACCAGGGTAGCCACCATGGCTAACTCTCTGATTGATTGAGTGAAATCAGTTCAGATCACCTCAAATTCCAGTTGTGAATATGTGATCTCTGTCTATGTGGACAACATGTTGGCTTGTAGCTTTATGTTCTTCAACATGCAGGTGCACCTATAGCCTCACTAAGACCATATTAATAAAATAGTCAATATATCAATATACAGAGCAATTTCTGTATAAAGAACAAGACGGGGGAAAATTATGCCATATGATGTTATAAATAACACTATCTATTGGTGGATATCCCATGTCCAAGCATCTTGCTATGGGTCATGCCAGCAACATTTCCACACATTTTGATAGGAGGATGGTGAAAAATACCCTTCTTCCACCTTCACCTTTCAACCTATGCACACACAAATCAGGTAAGAGCTCAAACATGGAAGTCCAGTTAAAATGTTTAAGACAAATATCTGAAACAGCAAAGAAAGATAAAAGATGTGCAGAAAATGAGACAACATCAGTGGGCTACATCTGTAACACAAAACAAGCTTTTGAATGTAAACTAGAACTGTGACTTACAGTTCAGCTTAGAAATGAGTTGGTGGAGAAATGGCACTATATTCTTTTCCTCAGTCCAAAAAGTGAAACCTGTTCTGCCTGTGCATCTTAAGTGGTTTCACAAATCAAGGTTCAGCCTGGAAGTGACCTGATATTCAGTAAATTATGAGTTTTGATTATTTTTGTGCCTTTTTATGCCTACATCCAAATAGTGGGAATAGACACATTTCTATGTGCCAAAGACATTCTAATTTCATAGCTTCAGAAGAATTAGCTAAATTCTAATTCTAAAGATAGTCTGCTTAGGGTTAGTTTGCTTAGGGTTAGTTTGGTTTTACACTAGCTGGGGTCAAATTTGGATTTCAAAGACTGTTACCAGGACAACCTGAAAGAATCCAATTTGATTTCCAAATGTTAGTTTGGGGGCTCAAAAGTACTGCAATTCAGAGATTTTTTTAAATTCACATAACCAGTTTATTTAGATATAAAAGTTATTGATAGTACTCCCAATCATCAAAATGTCCTTCTTACAACACAGTTATGCTTCAAAATTATGAATTATAAAAATACAGTAGTTCATAGAAGTGTTTAGTTTATATACTTGATGCTAAATTAGCTCAGACTCAGTATACTGAGAACTTTCTAAAGTCATTCTCTTTTAGATTTTTTTAACTTTTTTTTCTAATTACAGAATCATTATTTACTGAAATAGCTAGGAATCTGTGCGGGAGCAGCTGAATATGGATTTATTTTTCTCCCTTCATGTTTCCTTTTGGAAATGAAAGCTTAGCATTTTCCCTGTGTTTTTCACATGATTTGCAATTCAGCTTCATTACACAGAAGGTTTGGATGTTCTTTTGGGTTTCACATAAGATCTTCCCTGTTGGATGTCCAACTAATTTGCACCTGAAATCAATAGTTTGTTCAGGAATAACTTCATAGCCCCTTCTGTCACTTGCCAGTAACAGTTGCCCCAACTCTTGAAAAATAAATCACTCTCTGTGCCTGCAATTACAAGCCTTTTCCAGTAAAGTAGTTCCCAAGTGTCTTCAAAACAGCATAGCTGTGCATGAAAAGAATCATCTAGCTCTGAGAATTAATAACACATTCTTAAGTCTGGTGTACATTAATTTACATTTCAGTTTAACTCAGGGTAAGCTAAACTGACATTATCTCAGCAAACACAATGCCAAAGAATGAGGCAGCTATCAGAAAATGATCTGCACAAGGATGTTAGTAATTCTGACTAGCAACAGAACAGGAAATTAGTACCTGTATTATGCTGAACATTGTTCCATGTCAAACAAAGCACTTTTCTTCTTCCCCCGGGATGCTTTTTAACACCATTCACAGTTAAAATATTACTATCAGTGCTGTGTATTAAACAGCATGATAAGAAAAATCCTCTAGAAATATTTCTAATTCTTATAGATAGCACTTTACAAAAGAACTGTAAGAAAAAGATTTCTCATCAAAACCTGGGTTTTATAATTGTAAAATTCATCTCACCTACTCATTGTTGTCATGAATTCCGATATTATTTTTGATTTTTTTGTAATAAGAAATAAACACATTTTTATAAACACTGCATACAAATGCTGTCTTCATAACATCCATGCTTAATTCTCTAGGAGATGTATTCTTCTTTGAGCTATAACATCTAAGATTATGAAATCATGGTAAAAATGAAGCTCATATAGTTTGCAAAATCATCAGTAAGCTGAAGCACAAACTGACTTTCCTTCTTGCCTTTGGTCTGGCAAAATAGTAAGGTTAAACAAGCCTTGGAGAGTTTTCCAAAATGAAAATCTTCATGTTCAGACAGTCCCTCAAGAGTTTTAAAGACTCAGGATGAAGAAAGCATCACTCTTTCCCACCGCTTCCTGATGGCAGAGATTCAGGGGATATTGCTCTAAAAAAAAAGAGAGATCACTTGAACTATTTCTTAACAAAAACTGAGATTGAAGAAACTGTAACTACCTGCATTTTTGCATTATATTGGTAGAAGAGAGTAGAGTATGGAGTGAAATGAAAAAAGTTAAGATGCAGCAGAAATAAGTTAGGAAGGCAGAGACTGAAAACACCCCTGAACAGTAGACATCTATCCGAATTCTTAGAAGCCCTTTCATGTTAGAAATCAATTCAACAATATAATGAGAACCAAATCTTTGGCAACACATCACCTTGTAGTAACTGCACATCAGGGTAGAAAAATTAAGCATATGGCAAGGGTACTCCTCCTTGGTACTTCTGTACTCTTAAACTATATGAAATTAGAAAAAAGTATTTTCCTGTTTGTGTTTCTTCTCTCTTACCAAAGGAAATTTCTTCTCTCATATACAAAACAACTTTACTACATTGTATATTTTGAGAGAAAAGGGTATTTTAAGACTAATGCAGTAAGTAGAGCTGCTGAGTTTTCTGAGGACAAAACCAAAAATACCACCAAACAGCATGCTACTTTTCTTATGGGAAGGAAAAGCTTGAGCAAGATGCAGAAACAAGCAAATGAAAGAGAAAGAACATGATCTGATACTGTTCTATACCAAACTTCAATTTGTATGTAGTTATAACTGTAGCTTTAAATAACAAAAGGAAAAGAGAAGATAAACCTGTATTCTTCTCATTATCCTAGTCCTGCACCCTTCTGTTTTTTCAACATGTTGCAAAACACCTACACAAGAATTAAATGGAATGGAAATAAAAAATAAAACAGGAAAAGGAGAGTCAGAGTCTTTAGCGCACAAGAGTACACTAATTTTAATTATGTTTCAACTTGTTTGCAAGCTCTGAATCAAGTTCAGCATTTTGTAGGACAGCCATGAATAAATAAGTTATTTTATCTGAACAATCAATTTAAAAATGTTCTACATCCTGCAACCTGTAAGCACTTTTACATATTGTTTAGTTTGAATATGATATGTTTTTTAAAAGCTGACATTTCTGCCCTGCAGGTGAAGTATAGAGAAGAGTAAAGTGAAATACCAAATACCCTACAGCTAATAAAAGACAAGGTATGTTCTAATTAAGAAGTTAGGATGACTCATAAAAAAATCCACAGCATTCCTAAGCGATGGGATTAAATGTGATAAGATTTTCAGAGCAAGATACATGCAGAGATTTTAGCCATAGAGGAGGTTACCAGAGCCAAGAACACTATGATTTACCAAGTGGATTTGCAGTCTTTACATTCTGGTAAGAGCCCTTCTCACTAACTTTGGGGGATGCAGTTTGTTGTTTTTATAAGCACTTCATATCTTTCATTAGCTTTGGTTAACTGTCAAAATACTGCCTCTTGATTGGAAGCCCTTCTAGTTAATTATCTTTTTAAGCCAACTTCCTTTGTTTTACTGTAAGATTTCAGTTGTGTTTTGTTGAAGTCCAAGAGAAAATAAAATTACAAAGTAAAACAAGGACACAGCACAGCAGCATTAAAAAACTCTTTTTCCAGTGCATAAAATTCGGAAGAAATTTGAGGAGGAAGACCACTTCATTTTGTTTACAGCAGGTTGCTCAAAATCACTTCAGTCAAAAAAGAAATCCTAAATTGGATTGAAGGAACCAAGATTTGTTCTCAGATTATAACCACTACTCATGTATAGGGAACGAAGTTCAGAAATCAAAAATTATAATCAGTCTGATCCAGTATATTGTAATTCACAAATAGTTCTATTTGAGGTCAAATTAAACAAGTATCAAGATTTTGAATAAAAAATAGACAAAAATTTTTGCTTTTTGAATTATTAGAATGGAAAATAAAAATGCAGCTAACACAACTGTGCTTTCTAACCCATTATTATTGAGTATTGCAAAGGGAAAGAAATAGTGTTTCTCCCTGCTGGTAAAGAATGCCACCACTTTCCTCTGGTTATCTTGACCAATTCTCTTTGACCAATTTGGGTGCAAACTATTTGGTTGATTCTATTTAGGCTTTTTGGAGAGACAGAACTTCCTTTAGATTTTTGGCAGAAGAAGGATCACAGGTTACAAATAAACATCTGAGCAAACCCATCCTTAAAGCACTGAAGTAGTGTCCTTTCTGAGAAATAACTGTAAATCCTTTAAAAAGTAATGAGGAGAGCATCTTAAGGAGCTCGTGGCCACTACAATAAACAGGAATATTTGTTTCCTGTTAACATGCCCCAAAGCATGTTTCCAGTGGTGGTAGTACATGAATACTAGCACCTTTTATGATTAAAAACATGAGGTCTAGAGTAATATAAATGATCCAAAGGTCATGGGCTTATTCTTTAGATCACTTAAGGCTTTGGGTTCTTTTATGGCCTCAGACAGTTAGAAAATAGTTCTATTCTCCACTCTCTCTGACCCAGTGGTGTTTTGCAGCTCTCTGCATTTCTAGTCTTCCTTCTGATTTACTCTGTTTGTCAAATTCCTATGGTAAGGATTGTCTTTGTTTTCTAAGCATGTACGCAGTTGCTAGCACAGTGCAATTTCAGGGTCAGCTGAACTGTTTAGAGTTATGGTATGTATTTATAAGTATGTTTGTAACCAAAAACTTCATTCAATTTCTGATAAATCTCAACAGTTTTAGAATTAAACAGGCAAATCTTCCTAGTCTCCCTACAAGCCTGCATGTCTCCTATTCTCCCTGAATGCCTGATTATTTCCTTCCTGCTATTGGTGACTTTTTTATAACTGCATGGTAGATGAAACTACACTTCCTATTACTTAACCTTTGTGGAAAACTTTAAGAGGCTGCCCCTTTCTGTATCTTTAAGTGTCAGCCATTTAGCTTCAGCTGGCCTACTGCTGACTACTACTTTGAAAGCTGGCCTTTTTGTTGATTATTTCCTCAAATCATGGTTAGAAATGTCAAAGGAGCAAGCAACTGGCTCTATTTCACAATATAAGCAATATAACAACTTTGGTACTCTTACTTCTTCTCCAGAAACTGTGGACATTGTCTTTAGCTGGATATAAATATCAAATATTTTACAGTGGCTGGAGAAAAAGATGGCAAGCCAGAAGTTCGCAGAAGGTATAACTATTACAGAGTTGTGGGTAAGCATTAGCAGGTATTCCAGATTTATATAGATGTATTTGTTGTCAGGTATTTGGCAGCTAAGGATAAATATAAAATTATGTAGAACATGTAGAAATGTGTGGGAATTGTTTCAGGACACTTCAAGCCAACCCTGACAAAAAATGTGATGTAAACATCCCACTAGAAGGCATTCTGTAATCATAAACAGAGCAAAAGGTCCTATATGCACTTAAACAGAAAGGACTATAGAAGGCAGCATAATTATCAGAGCTTTCTTCACTGTTAACACATCACTCAATCTACCAGTGAAACTTCAGAAGCCAGAGACCTTATAATGTAGAAAGGGAGCACGACTATGCTGGGATCAAGCGTTCCTACACCTGTGGCTTGGGAAAAAGAAGGAAAGAAAGAAAAAGGCTAGATTTACTTGCAATGGGGGCAGCTGTGTTCATGAGCAGTGTAAAAAACAAACCTTAAAAGATTAAGGCTGAAAAAAAACATGAGAATTAGCAGTACTGTGAAACTAGTATCATGTTGTTGTTTTTTCACTTTTTCCCACTCCCTCTCAGATTTCATTCAGGTTTAGTGTACTGGGCAGTGTACAATGACTTGGAAGAAAAGATCCAGGTATAGATCCCTTTGCAGACCATGTGCTGTCAAAGCCAGATGAGTTCCATTTTCCCTGAAACTCCTGGGAAGAAAAAAAAAAAGGAAGGAAAGAAAAGAAAGTGATAAAAGAAAATTTCATGAGATGTGAGACAAAAGAATTTGGCACTGGACTCCACCACTCCACCATAACACTGTGGAGGAAGACAAGCCCACATAACAAAGCTTCTGTAAGAAATGCTGAATACCATGAACTCTGTTTCTAAACATGAAAAATCTGTTCCATACTGTTAACCAAGGTAGAAACGGAGAGCAATAAGAGATGCATTTTTGAGGCACATATTGGGCCTGAAACTGAGTTAAAAGACTTACTGCCAGTCTTGCTAACGACAGTAGTGCTATTGTCACTACCGAATAAGCCAAGCTGGCAGACCTTTAGGAGAAAACATAATAGTAATTACCTGTGATTGGCTTGAAAGGAAGAGGAAAAGAAGCTTTTAACTAACCTATGGCAATCCAAAATAACTCAAGGAACTCTCACTTAATCCTGAGGCTCTGGTACAGTGCTTTACAGGAAGTTTACAGGCAGCTCTCTGCAGAGCCACACTTAGCTCATGAAACTAAGTAAAACCTTCTTAAAAACCCAGAATTGTCACATGATTTGAAATTCATGAGAGAAAATTCACATATAGAAGAAAACTGAACTCACTTGAAAGAGTTTTTCATGCAAAACCAATGGCTGTACTGGTTACAAATAAAATGTATGGAAAATGTCATTGCTTGTACATTACTTTCCCTAACCTCATAACTCAACCATGAACCTTATCTCCCACCATTAATGGGCCTACAAGCTTTTTAGACAAACAAACAACATTAAAATCTGTTGTTTGCCTCAGAATTGCTTGATCTGCAGAAGATAGTTTTTCTTAGAGTAAACAGAGGGATGAATTTAACCAATATCACACCATGAATATTTGAAATCATGAATATAGGCAAGCTACTTCAAGTTTAGCTTATTTCACTTCAGGAAAAGATTGCCAAAAAACTGAAAAAGTCACTTTTGTACCACATAGCTTATACAAAGTCCTCAAAGAAGTATAAAGCTTTGCCGTACAGTCAGCCCTGACTTCCTCATTTGAAACTGTGAGTTACCCTTGATGTAGTGTCTATCAGAGCTGGCCTTAGCCCAAGCATCCAATTCAGCAATGAAGGGAAAATATTTCAGATACTAGGATCAATTTCTATTCCCTTGCTTGCATATCATGAAATTAATAACTGAGGGCTGAGCACAAAGAAACATCAGGGCTTGAATGCATCAGTGCATTCTGACCTTTCCCATACACAAGTCATATTAAGCTCCTTCCTGATTTTTTTCAATCCTGGAAATAGTAATTAAATTCTAACAAGAAGATTATTAAAGTTGGTAATCAAATTATAATTTCACAGAAAACACAATCCACCTCTTTCCTTCCACCAGCCATTCTACTCATTTTGTTTTTTTTTCTTATTTATAAACCTTTATAACAAAGGTGTTCAAAAGCTTCTTCTTCCTGACTATGTTTAGTTCCTGCCCAGCAGAAAAAGTCAACACAGACCTTTCATACGGTTGCTTTCTTACCTTTTGGGTGGGCTCTGGAGACAATATCATAAGCACCTGAGGGAAACACACATATTTACAGAAATTTAAAGGAGGCTGTTTAAAGAGTTGGGGTTGCGGTATGACATAATAGTGATATGACACATTAAAACTCATTAGAGAATTAGACAAGCTTAGAGATAATTAGGAGTAGCCACTATAAATTGCTCAGTCTTGTCTGAGCAGTACATCTTTAATTAGGTAACCTAAGAAGATAGAAAGTTACCTTTCCAAATTTATTTCATAATTTTTACTAGTTAGGAACATATTGTCAGATTGTCTGTCTTAGAGAAATTTCTTGCCATGCAACTTTGAGAACAGACACACCCACTAGGAAATATATTTGTAATCTCAGAAATGTACACTTGTTTTACCATGTTTAGAAGCCCAGGCCAACATTTACAGAAAAATACAGTTGTTCAAAAAAATTCCTAAATGCACGTTTAGACATTTCAATAAGCAACTTTCAAAATAAGTCAAAAAGCCTGCACCACCCATATAGCACTGTTAAAAATTTTAAAAAGAGGTTTGCCTTTCAGTGATAGCCACAAATAGCCTTAGCTATTATAGAAAAATGGTTCAGGTTTTGTTACACTAGAAGATGAAGAGAAACTGATTTTTAATTTCTGTCTGCCACAACAACTCCTTTCAACAACTGGATTGGTGGCTGAAACACGCATGGGTGCTAGAAAAACTAGGGAACCCATGTGTGACCAAGGTGAAAGGCAATGCCCCACCAAAAGGAACTATTGCATCCTTAGGGTTACAGTAGCAGACAGAGTGGCATAACTGCTGCAATATATCACATACTATTGCTTCATTATTGGTGCAGAAAGTAATCCTGGCCCTTGTCTCTGCAGAATATCCCCATCATAAGCATAGGCTTTGGTGAAGAACGAGGAGGAGAATTTAGCTCAAATACAGGGATAACAGAGTTATATCAAATAACCAGTTGTTATGGAAACTGACAATTTTTTAGTAGGATTTGAGTATAACACAATAAAATATTAAGCATAGCATCTGGTGTTCAAACTGTTAAACTAATCTTAGTTTCTTTTTACTTACAGTTGGACTTCAGACCGGGTCCTACAATAAATCATAATCTGTTTGAACAGTTACATTTTAAGTACTGCCATCAGCTGGATATGACCTCCTCCAAAACAACTTAAAAATTATTTATAGCTGTATAAAATTAAAAATATAAAACACATCAAACTTGCAAAGTTCCTGAGAGTATTCCTCGCATGCCATTTTATTTCTTGACCATATAATTTAATGTAGTAATAAAGGCTTTTGCCAACTTGTCAGAAAATTGGACAGGCCAGTTGGAACTTTATCAGTTATTTATTTGTAAATAGACATTTTCTTTCACCCCCCCCCCCCCGCCCCCCAAAAAAGGGTTTCATTATTATGTAGGTTAATATGAGCACATAATTATGGATGCATTCCAGGTAATGCCTATGGCAACACTTACAAAAGTATTATGAGCAAATATGCTGTACCATATAGATGGGACAAAGGAAACAGCATCAAGATTCTAAAGCTGAAAAAAGCAAAAAAGACAAGATAAGTGGTCAAACTCAAAATAAGATCAGTGCCAGTAAAATAAAAGGAAAAGAAGAGGAATGAGGAAGAAAATATCCTCCAGAGGCTGCAAAACTCACATTATCCAGAAAAAAATAAGAAGGAAACAAGACCAAAAGAACAAATAATTAATGAACTTTTAGAAATTACAGCCAAATTCTGAAGTTACTCAGTGACAGAGCTATCTGAGAAATAACTGTGAATCTAGAATATTTGTGTGAAGGACAGAAACAGGGACTGAAGGATTCCTTATGAAATTGAACAACAAGCAGGACTAAAGATACCCTGAATATTACGGACTGGAAGACTTGGGAAGACAACATTAAGAATCTGACCTAATGTATCTTGATGGAAGAACAAACCTAAACAAGAAAGGGATGTGCTTCTAAATAACTCTGAATTATCTTCACCTGCCAATCACCTGTGGAAGAAAGGCCTTTATACACCTCTATTCCTCACATGTAAGGACAAACCTTATCAGTTTCACATTGTAATAGCCATGTAATGGGTTTTGGTGATAAAGCTAATATCTGACCTGATAGAACAGCGAGAAATGGGAAATTCATGAATAAAGATAAATTCAGGTGTATTCATAGGAAATGTTCCTTTGTTAAAGGTTCTTTTTCTTTGTTTTGTTTTGTTTTAAAGAAAAAGAAAGGGAATGCCAGAGATGCATAAATATAGGTACCCAGCAAAATAACTATGTGCATAAAACAGACTTAATAAATTCAGTAGAGTTATAAGAAATAAAAATTAAACTATTGCTGTAACTTCAGTTGGTGTCAGCAGAGCTGTATCAGGCATCAATTTAGTCTAGCATCTTTAATAAAGGACACAAATATGATAAATCAAGAAATGGGGGCAATACTACAAGAAACATCCCTCAAAAACTTATGAAATCCTCACTACACTCATCCAGAGCTTTTATTTCATTTCATCCAGAAGCAAGATTCCTTTTTCTTTATATATTGTTTATTAAATTCCACTGTAAGAAACAGCTGGAAAAATTGTTCATGTAACTTGTTTAATGACATTTATTTAAAACCACACATCTTCCAAGTGCTGCAAAGCTGAAGTCCTTGAATGGTTCATAATATCATATTTTCATACTATACCTAAGCACAAAACTAAAGTCATCAAATTCTGCTTCTACACACCATGGCACCAATACATGTCACAATCCAATGTAATTTTGCTAATTAGAAATTTGGTGTAATGTGTCTTTGGAGAACAAAGATAATATTTAGCCTATCTCAATTTACCATGTAGATTCAAGCTGATTACATGAAGCTAAATCAAGTGGACTTTTTAGACAAATACATGAGAAAGATAATAATAGTCAAAACAGCTATGGAGAAATATTATAAGTTGAGAATGGTGATTAAGACACTTATGGGGAAGATGCTATTTCTTGATGTCATCCAAAGGTTGCAGAAGTGGTTTTCCAATGTCACAAATGAAAAAAAATAAAGAAGATATTTCTTGAAAAAAGAATTGGGATGTTTGGAAAGAGAGGTTCAGTTAACATCCAGCACTGTAGGTGAAACAGCAGTGAACTATTTGGGATAAAAGCTGGTAGCTAGGCTCAGTCATGGGAAATAATGATACTTTTGGATAAAACCCAACTGTGTATGCTTTTTGTTGAATTAATTACTTTCTCCTCCACCTATCATACATTTGGGGATAAATAAATGTTTAAGACATTTCATACCAGCCAGTGATGGATGTCCTGTACAAGTCAAACATAATTTAGCCTGTCCAACAGTACTCCCTCAAAAGAGACTGCAAAAGAAAATGCAGAGGGAAGGAAGACATCGGTTTTCTTCTTTATTGTAGAGAAAAAATTTAAAGAAATAATTTGAATGTAGATATAAGTAAATAAACATGTAAAATACTTTTGCTGCATATAATGTCATGGTTCCATTCCAATATAAAGTGTTACAACCCTGATTTTACAATAGATAAGCAGACAATTTCTGTGCACATTTAATTGATCCAAACACATTTTTTCAAGAATTATGAAGTTAGAGATAATTCAGAATGTGCAAGTAGTTTGTCATGCTACTCTTGTTTGCTAAATTAAAGGAATTTCTAGATCTCCATCCAGTTAGACCCATTCCCTGTTTTTCTAAGCAGTTCTTCTGGAAAAGCTATTCTTAAATAAATCAAGGGCCACACTATAGCAAGGTGGCCCAGATATTTATGCTAGAGAGAATCTTGCCGGTTGGGTTCACTGAAATCACTGTTCTCTCAGTCTATGAAAATAGGAATTTCACTACTGGCTAACAGTTTGTGTGAGGGAGACTGTTTTTTTCGCTTTTGTGGAGAATGGGACAGGGCACAAAGGAAAATGCTGCTACTGTTTTTGATGCATTCCTTCCATACAAAGTGATATATTATATACATAGAATCCATGCTTCCTTTTTCTTTATTCATCCTGCAATTATTTTAGTCCATAAAAGCAGGTGGGTCAATGAAGTCCTCGCTCTGAAATTCATTTATAAAAGGGCAAGGAGTTACTCTTATTTCTGCATTGTGAGGACACAACCATGTACTTCTCCTCCAGACTGAGAATTTGAGTTCCACCAGGATTCCTTTATCTGGGGTGTGTTCTGAATTGGCCTTGGAAATGTATTAGCATTCTCTACTGGCTTTTAAATTCATTACCAAGGGGTTTAATTTCATGCATTAGCATGTTCACACTTCCTTATCAGTAGCCTAATCATTAGGCATATTTACACAATGTTTATTGCTTCTTATCCAGGTATTCCTTCAGGTCAATGACCACCTTCCATCATTTGTGCTTAAGTTACATGCAAGATAGCCAGTTAAAGCCAGAAAAATAACAAGGAATGTCCCCAATCCATTGCTTAAGCCATTTAAAAGTAGGCTGGGCAAAACATTTGACAATATGCTGAATAAAGCACTCAAGAATTTAATTTCCTGCTGTGGAAGTGTGGGAGTGATATGATGATCTAATGCACCATCTCCCTGCCCAATATCCATAATTTCATGATAACTAGCACTTTAAAAAAATCATCCCTTAAGGTAGCTGCTTCTCAGCATTGCTAGATTTTTTTCCTTATTTTTCTGTTTAACATTAAGGCTATTCGTTTCTCAGTTTGATAGCACATTTAAAAAACACTTCGATTTAACAGCAGTCTTTTCTACTGCATCTATCTTCATTAAGCTCCATTACTATCCAGTTACATGTCTCTAAAGCACACAGCTCTTCTGCAACACAGAGGGCAATTCACATCATATATCATTTCACACAGTCAGCTATGACATTGCATCTCTCAAGAAAGGAGAAAAGGGAAAAGATTCCTGCTGTGAGATTTTCCCTTTTGGCTCCTGCTGGATATACAGCCGCAACCAGCAGGCAGTAAACCTAGTATCTGGGCGTCAGGCTTCTTCAGAGAGGCTGTATCCACAAAGGTAGATAATAAAATTACGGTTGAAACAAGTAATAGCATCATATGATCTTTTAAAAAGAAGCCTACTGTTAAATGGACAAGTAATTTTTTAGTTTTGAAACTTTGAAAAAGTTATCATTTTCACTTCTTTTAAAGATTCCTCTAAAATGTCTTTCAATCTCAACTTTCCAACCCCCAAACTCTTTTTTTCCATTAAATCTTTAATGGTAGATATCATCCATAATTTTATGTATAAGTACTACTCAGTAAGAAAAATGCAAATACTATTGATAAAGTTGTAATGAAAATGTTTTTAGACAACAGAAATTCTAATCTTTGACCATGATGTGCTTTATGTTTTCTGAAAAAGCCTAATGATTACCATCTACAATAGATGTAGATGATAATCAAGAGGTGTCATTACTGAAGAAGTGATGTATCTGAACTGATAAATATTGCGCTGTTCACTCTCTTCTTTATAAAATCACCTGACAGATTATTGTAATAAATACAGTAAACAGCCTGAACTAGGCTGCTTTTATTGCATTGTTTATCCCAAAGATGGCAAATGGGGAAAACCAAGCATAGTTACTCAGAATTGGATCAGTAAAATCTTGTATTTGCGATATGACTTTAGAAGTTTGAATATTTCCCTTTAATCTTTTCCTGCTTTCTGTCTCCTGTCGCTTCTGCTAAGCCAAGCATTTCCAGCATTGAGATAGAATCTGTGTGTTGGTCTGATATATAATGTTCACGCTATTTTAGTCCTCATCACAAGGCAAATCAGGTGACAGCTCTAAGGAAAAGGGCTATAAGGATGTGGAATATTTGACCCACATGTCTCTCAGCTGGCTGCAGTGCAGAGGAGGATGAAGGAAATAGGAAAGTGACAATGTAACAATGGGGAAAAAAGTCCATAAAACAAGAATAACAAGGCATAAAAGTATACTGCTAGAGTTGGGAGTGGGAGTCACAGAATCGGATGAGACTGTAGCCTGGATGTGTAAGCAGGAAACAACAGAAACATGCACTTGTGCAAGCAGCACAATAGAGGGGATAGAATTTATGATGTGCAAGAAAAACAGACATTGTAGGGGTGCAGGGAAGACACCCAGGGAAACTGCAATCATGACTGGAACAGAGCTGCTGAAACGTATTCACCATGCAGCAAAGAGAAGAACAAATGCAAAGATGTAGAATAACGCTGTATAGCAATGATATCTGATCTTCTTCTCCCAACATCAGGTCACTATCATCAACAAATCCTATCCTGGACTACTTCTTTCTGTTCAAATCTGTTCAAACTGGTTAAAATTATTCATTTGTAAAGTCACTTGGACATGATAGCCCATAAAAGAATAAGAAGGGACACAACAGGTTAAAAAAAGACTCGCTCAGGTCAAAATGCTCTCACATAGGGATAGCAAGAGGTTTTCCTGGAGAATACTACAGCTACAGTGTTTGGTTTTGCATATGGAGTTCTGTAACCTTACTGGAGGGACTAATATTAATAGGAATTGTGTCACTATGGGAGACTACCTTTCCAGATATGGATAGTGACTAAGGATATGAAGACTTCTGGATGCAGCAGTTCAGAGAGTTCTTCACCAATGAGTCACTAAACCTGTAAGAGGAAGTGCTATTTTAAACCTGGCAATTTAGAACAGAAATTATAGAACTTGTAATGCAAAATAGCCTTGTGAAGAAATAGCCTATTGTGCCCTTCCCATTAGACTTTGCAAAGGAAATTTAAAGAGGTTCTTCAGCCTATAACAAGTAAATATAGCAGTGTAAATAAATACAGTAAAATAGACAAGGCAAGAAAAAATAGGACAGTTTTGCAGTGAAGACAAGCTTCAGGAGAAATAATATTTATATACAGCCAAGAAATTAAATAAAGATTTTTCTGTCATAAAGAAAGGTGATATTGAACATGAAGACAAAGGAAGAACAGCAAACAGGAATGATCACATGGAAATAAGAGCAACCATGAAAGGAAGAAGTCAGCAGTTTAAGGCACTTGAGTAACGAGGCAGAAACCCCCCTCCACCCCAGAACATCAAGTACTTTAAAAAAGTGTATTTCAAAATGGAGGATATCATCATGTCTGAAATACTACAAATTAGTTACTCTTACTTAAGCAAGTGGTGGGAAGAAGGAAGAGGGTAATCTAAACAAGGATGAAGCTGCTCAATCAAAATGATAATATATTGAGACTTCAGAAGAAGCATTAAAGTCACTAAAAACAGGCAGGTAAACATAAAATGGGATAAAAGCAATATGTGCCAAAAGAAGTTGATATGGTGTCATACTGAAAAGTATTAAAATGGAGAAGGTAAAGATTTGTACAAGAATTCAATCAACTAAAGGATGTCAGAAATGCTTTATGACAAAAGAGGGGTTCTCAAATAAGGGGAGGATCTCTGGTGGGGTTTATCAACCTAATTCAGTGTTCCTACTAATCATCTTGTTATGAAGGAGTGTTTTAATTAAGTCTGCTGACAGCACAATGCTGAAAATCAAAGTGATCTTAAGAACCAGGGAAACAGAGGCAGGGTGAAATGAAGTAGTATGCGGTCATTATATTGAGAAGCATTATTTTTTGCTGGGAACTGACAGTCAGTGAGTTTGCTGTGACTGAAGAGGGGAAAACTGGGATTACATGCATCAATTAGAAGATAACTGTTAGATATTGCAAGTGGTATCAGTATAGATGGTATCATTTCCAACAATTCCATAAAGAAATACTAAAGATATTTTATTTGGAAATACTGATATAGAGCTCCAGTCACTCAGAAACAGGATTAAGTCAAACTGAAACTGATGCAGAAAAGGGCTACTAGATTGTGGAGGGAAGCTAAAAAACTGCCTTACAAAATGAAATTAAGATTTTGGCTCCATACAGTAAAAAAAAATGGATGATGAAAGACAAAGTTTTGGTCCAACAATGGTTATACAAGTTTGAGACGGGCTTATCACAAAGCGCAATGCTGACATGAAAACAAACTCGTATAAAGTCATGGAGATAAGTTTAGCTGAAAGCAATATTTCTAACCATCAAAGCAATGAGGCTTTGGAATAACCTTCCACTAAGAGTAGTGGGGAAATGAACTTAAATAAAATTTGGATGAATATCAAGAGGTTTATATAAAGAATTACAGGTGGATGTTTTCTGCAACCAGGAGAGTAGGGAGGCCTGCCAGATACATACTTCCATTTGTCCTTCCTCTTTGTCCGTTATGTACTAAATTTGGAAATAGTTTGCACAACTAGAAGTGAAAATTACTTCTGGCCTGCGGAAGCTTTACAGAAGATAATACTCAAATATCTTTAATTTGACTTTGGCAGAGTTTTGAGAGATGAACTGCAGGATTGGCAGTTAGGAAATAAAATTTACACAAAAATTATTTTTAGAAATATGAAGAAACCACCAAGACTTTGTCAATTCAGACTCTATTTAAGTGCCATTTACATACCTCACAATTAGGAGATTTCTTAAGAAAGGAAAGGAAAGAAACAGCAGACTGAGTGATAGCAAGTGTAGCAATGAGGAGAAAAAACTTTGATAAAATAATTTAAGATTTTTGAGAAGAACATAAGATTTGGAGCAAAATAAGGAGAAAGAAATGATTTACAGAGAGTTAGATGATGATAAAACTCCCATTTTTCTTTAGTGTTTATTTTATTTCACTAGATTTCTTGCTAATATCATTGATATAAAAAATTCTAGAGACGATCATTCCTGTCTGTGTTTATTATACTGAAGAATTATTTTTCACATGATGAAAGATTATTTCATTTTCTCTGGTAATTCTGGGAAAGGAAGCAATAGGACATTTCATAACAAGATATTGTTTTCTACCTGCCGCTTTTCAGAATTACATGAATTTTTCAGTACAGTGATTTTTTTTCCAGCCTCTTTAGATTTGAATATTAATATAATTCTTAACCCCACCAAATTTATGCCAGTTTCTTTCATTTTTATTGAATAATTTGACTATAGCATGAAAAAAAGCAGAGCTAGTAAAAAAACACGTTCGTTAATCCACTTTTTCATAGAAAATGATTTACAAAGAGAGAACAAATAGAAACCCTGAAGTAGTCTTTGTAGTTTTCTAATAGCAATGCAATCTCAGAACTACCAGAATCACTACTTATAAAACATTTAGAGGGATGATGGAGGATAATTTTTGTTTTTGTTCTTCCTCATTCTAATGCTTACAGACTTTCCACATATCAGTGCACTTTCTCACTCCTTTGTCCCAGTACACATAGTGGACAACCCTGCAACTGACAGATTCACACAGTTGCTACTTTTATCTCTTCCACACACATGTCCTTTCCTATTAAACATATCATTTTTCTTCATTTTAGGATCTTATTCGCTTGAGATATGAAATTATATCATCTTTTTACACCTTCTTCCCAGAAGGTGAGATCAAACAGTGAACAACTGAGTGGAAGGCCTTGACTTTGGAAACTGTTTCCATTACGTCTGCCACAATCATGCTGTTCATCTTCCATACCTGATTTTGATCTCCTGAAAGCACTTTGGAGGCTGAGTCACTGAAATGCAACGTAGTAATGAGATTTAGAGTCAGCTTTTTAGTTTGCTTTCATTTTGTAATCAATGCATATGCCTAAAACTACTTTTATAACCAAAAATGTAAGTGACCAAAATACACAAAGATAAGCTACAATCAGAGATGTTTTCTAGGAGAGTAATTGAAATCACGTTTAATAAACACTTCATGATTAGGAATCATATATTCATCACCATTCATTTACACAGAATTTCACAAAAGAATAGTTAAAAGTTAAAGAAAAGTTAAAATCAACAAAAATCGTATTTATATCTATGGTTATGTGCTTTTAGCTTAACTATTTAGGAAATTTTAAAAGTTACTCTGCTTTTTGTCAGTTTAGTATAACTGACATCATTAACTATATGAAGGACCATAAAATCAGGAAAAGAGCTAAGAACAGTGTAAGCATTTATTTATATTATATATCTCAAAGAAACACGCATAACTGAGGAGATGGCTAAAAATGTTCCTCTTTCAACCTCCATTTTTTTCTATTAAAAAAATAACCTGCATCTATTTAAACAAAAGGCTATTACCTCACAACTCTATAGTAGATTATCCATGCAGAACAGAGAGAGAAAGATATATACCATAACTATCACATTAAATTTAAATTTGATACTGGGAAAAGGTGCTTTAAATGTTAGCACTAGAACTTCTAGTCAAGAGCAATGGCACAGCTCCCCCAGTTGTAGGTACCCTGTTAAGGAGAAGTAGCATTTCTTATCCTTGAAGCTAAACACAATAAGGGGCTTCAGTATGTGCAGCTAATTTCTGTACATCTGGGAGCCTTTTGCAGCCCAATATGTTTTTGTATTAATTATATAAAGTAATTTATTGGAATTTAGTATGCTCTGATATATAACCTACAGATTAAATTCTTCAGTAGAAAAATTACAGTCAAAGACCTCAGAGACCTCTAAGACCTCAAGACAAAAAGTAAAAGCAGAAATTTTAGCCATATTATTCACATAAATTTTTTATGCAAATCCAAGCCAAAAAAAAACCAACAAAAACACCACTACTTAACAAAAAAAGGGAGAAAAAAGAAAGTCCAGTGTCTGATAGGGGATATATATATATATATATATATATATATATATATATTTTGTCTCCAAAATTATTTCCTGCTTTTCACCATCCTCTAGTATTCTTCTGGAACTGTGAGTCTCTTGGAATTGAAAGTGCACAATGTGCTTGTATAGCACCTGATATACAAATATATCTCTTCCACTGACAAGGGATGCTCTCATTGTAGGCAATGGCTGCTTTGCACATAAAGTCAGCATTGCTCAATTTAGCCATTCCAAAATAGGTCATGGATAGTGAAAAGAATGGCTTTGATTCAATATTCCTTGAAAACACGGGTACTCTACAGCAATGAGCTATCAGTAGGAAGTACAGATGAGCTAACCTGCACCTGTGCTCTAGAGTAAATGAAGAATTCTTTTTTTTAAAAAAAAGAGTCAATAGTTTCAGAAAATCACTGTAATTAATGGTAAATACATGACTTACGTTGAAGAGCACCATTATTTGAAAAGGTGTGGGGATCAGGGGAGTTCTCCAGCAATTAGAAAAAGAAAATATCACATCCATCTTCAAAAAAAAAGGCCATAAAGATGATCCAGGGAACTACAGGCCAGTCAGTGTCACATTGGTTCCTGGGAAAATAATAGAGCCAGTCCTCTTAAAGCACATTTCCAGGCACATGAAGGAGGAGAAGGTGAGAGGAAACAGACAACATTGCTTGACCAAGGGTGAGTCATGCCTGGCCCACCTGATCGCCTTTTGTAAAGGATAAAATGACGATTTGGGACAAGAGGGGAGAGCAGTGGGTGTCATTTATGTCGACTTTAGCAAGGCTTTTGATACTGTCTCCCACAATATTCTTGTACCCAATTTAGGACAATAGAGTCTGGATGGTTCGACAACCAGATAAACAAAAAAGGCTGGATGGTCAGGGCTCAGAGGGCTGTACTCTACCTGGAGGCTGTAACAAGTGGGGTCCCGCAGGGGTCTATCCCTGGAGCCATCCTCTGACATCTGTATCAGTGGCCTGAAGGAGGGGACTGAGGGCACGCTTGTCAAGTTTGCTGGTGACACCAAACTGGGGAGGACCGTTTGATACACTGACGGGCAGGGCTGCTGCCTGCAGGGGTCTCAGCAGAGATGGGCCCACAAGAACCTTAACGAGGACAAGGGCACAGCCGTGGCCAGGCTGGGCAGTGCCGGTGCTGGTGCTGGAGCCGCAGGGTTGGGAGCAGCAGGGCGGAGCAGTGTGGGGATGGTTTGTCCCCACAGCCGAGCCTGCTGTGGGCAGGGGTTGGACCAGTGACCTCCCAAGGTCCCCACCAGCCTACCTGAGTCTGTGGTCTGTGATTCTTGTTAACTGTAAAGAGTAATTAGGCTTTTTTCATGTTGGATTATAGTGCCAGGGCTTAGCATTATAGGCTTAGCATTAGCCTTGGAGTGATCCTGTCCCTCTGTATCTTCTCCAAGGTATTCATTCACGATCCTCATGTGGCAGAATTTGCCTTGATGCTAACATCCAAACTCCTCACATGCCAGACTACATTTTCTTCTAGAACCAGACTTCTCATTCTCTTTCCATTCAATCTTTAATGCCTTTCCATTTAATTAATTCCTGCCCTGTTCATTATTTCCTGTTACAATGTAAGCTGTTCCCAACACCTTCCCCATCTCCTATCTTTTTTTATTATTTCCCTGACTACAACATTTCTTAATGTCCAGACATCACCACAGAGACTACCATAGAGAAAATGAATATTCAGAAGATGCTGCCAAAGGGATGTGAATATGAAGTCAATTGCTAATGTATCATAATTCATATCATCGTAGCAGCAAGGGAATAGAAATTGCAGCAACTATGAACCATTATAAATTTAATTTTACACTCATGAAACAGACTATAAGGATTTAATTTAATTTTTTTCTAACCACAGTGACTAGCCATGAACTTATTTTGCTTAATTTTCCCTCTGCCATGAATTGTGCAGAGGCACTGGGGCTTGCTAAAATTATTTTTGTTCCATTCTGTATGCCAAGGCTGATACAAAGAATACAGTACAAAATAATTTTGCTAACATCATTTTGCATAGTTTCCCATGGACATTTACTTAAGCACGTGGGGATACTGAAGGAAACTAAACGGCTGAGCCATATCTGCATACAATAATAATGTGAGTTTCCAATTGTATGTTGAAATGTGCATTTGGTTATATACAAGACCAATCAAGCATATTTATCAACAAAATGAAAACAGTTTTTTGGATAAAAGAAGCAAATGCCTGCATAACATATGCCAGCAAAGACATGTTTCTATGCTGAAAATGCATAATTTTTGTTAGAGTGGCAATTTAAATTAAAATGCAGCTCTGTTTTCTGAAGTTCAAGGAAGTCTATGCTACACACCAAGCACAGCAGACTACCTGTTCAGGGACAATGGGCAGAGAGCAAATACCAGACCAATATACACTATTTGGGGGGGTTATAATTTTTCTTTCTCTCTCTCTTCATTGCTCTTTTTTATTCAGTTTCAACAAAGCAAACCACTAATTCATACTGTTCGATTTTGCAACCATGACATTCAAGTGGTTTTTGAATTAATCATAATAAAATCATTCACTGTTACTGACAGTATGATTCCTCAATCCTGTTTCAGATCTCAGACTTCCACAAAATCCACCAGCTTAGATAAAGAGATAGAACAGACTGATTTCCACAGAGGTAAAGGGGAGGAAGGGGGTGAATAAAAAGCGCTTAGAGCTGCTTCTGAAATAAATGGCTCACATATTCTATTCTCTGAAGGTTAAGAACAAGAAGAGAAAAATTCACACAAGCATATTCCAAACTCTGTGGATACAGCTTCATTACACCCCAGCCATGACAGTTTCTAAACTGACAGTGAACATCTAATATTTCTTGCAGATTCTTAGGCACATTTTTAATATATTATCAAAAAAATCTATTCACTTGTTTTATGTCTTTATGAGGAAGTCAGAGTGCTTCATGAACATTAATGTAAGAAGCTGAAAAATTTTCCTACTTCTTTTATGATATTTCTGGTTTCAGTGATGGAGAACTGAAGGCAAAGAAAAGTTTATTAGTTTGATGAAGATAACACAGCTGGTCAGCAATGGATCTGGAGATACAATTCATATCATTTGAGTACTTTTCTTGCAACAGAAAATTACACAGGAATGTTCTCCACAAGGGGAAAAATTATAAAAATTCCCATAATGTAAAAAACTGGGTCTGGAATCTTCAGTGACAAGTGAAGCAGTCAGCTTTGACTACTTAGATCACATTAAACCTGTCCTTTGCTCTATAAATTTCTAATAAAATTCTGGGTCTCAGTCTTAATGAAGAAGCTGCACTATGAGCCAGGTATATAGGATCTGAAAAATTAAATTCAGTACACAGACAGTGGTCAACAAAATTTGTTTCTCTGACTCACTATAGCATAGGAAAAACTCTCTTCTGCATTAAAAGAACTCTCTTAGCGACAGATACAATAGTGAAAAATGAATTTCCGAAGGGATTATACCCTGACCTCGCCTTCTTCTCCAAACCTCATCTATCTTTCATTCCTAAAGTAGATTTATTCCTACCTTTATCATAAATACATATCATATTAAATACATATTAAGAAAAAAGATTCTTGTTCTAGTGTTCCATACTATTCTGTCTGAGGAAGAAGAACAAATATCATTGCTGCTGAAGTTGCTCAGGTAACAATGACAAAGAGCAAAAAACTGCTTGGAATAGAAATAAGCTTCCTATTCAGATGACAATCTCTCTATAAACAACTAATACACTTTTGGGTCAGAACCACAGACATTTTAAGTATAAAAGGTTGTACAAGATGATACAAAAATTCAAATGCATTGAGGTTCAAAGCACACTCTAACAATAGTCTCTGTAGAACAGAAAAGGGATTACAGTGAATTGTCATTTCAAGGTTAGAAATTTTAAGTTCTAGATCTTGCAGCAGAATTTTGCTATAAACCCACAGCTTAGACTCTACCAAGAATCTCACTGATTGCTTTCCCAAAAGTCTGCTGCAAATCTGGTATGATCAGACTGACAAACATCTTGTTACAAGGCATAATGGAGTACAGCCAGCATATTTGGATATGGGCCTGCCCTACTGATTTGACAGCTACAAACAAGGGAGAGAAGTTATAGAAAGCATACAGAAATAAAACTGAAGCTGACTTGAATGTAAACTTCAAATAAGGATTTCATAAGACAATTATGGAATGTTAATTAAAAAAGCCAACAAATTAAACACATTCATCATGATTTAACAATTCAGTATGTTGCAATTGATTATTGAAACCACATTGTTTATGCTTAGTGGTACTGCAGTTGAGGATGAACATTTTATTCTGATTCTGTGGTCATCCACTCATAGCTTTTCAAGTAATTACCATTCTAAGTCTAGATATTAGGAGCAGGGTAAATGCCACAAAAATGTTCTGCAGTCACTTGATTCTGATCACATATTGGCTTTAGCCAGGATTACAAGCTCCTTATTGCTTGCTTTATCTCATCATGGAAATATCAGAGTTCTGTCTACATGTATGTATGTGCAAAGTCACTTTGTAAACTTTATACCCCTGCCTAACATTACTGTGAGCTTTATGGCAACTATGAGATGAGGATCACATTACCTACCATATAAAGCAAACTATTTAAATTAACTTCTGCCCCAAGGGTCTACACTCTTAAATAAATAAATAAATAAAGTAAGTAAGAAGAGACCTAGGGAAAGGAAACAGACTTCCTAGCACTAACACTGGAAATGTTAAAACCCAAGCCTTCTGATCCTCAGTGCAACATATAATTCAGTGGTTTTTTTCAGGCACCATTTGCTGATGCTGAAATTGACAGTATCCTACTTAACATAGTTCAGGAACAAGAGCTTCCGAAGTCCTTCACCAGCATCCTGGACCAGAGGCAACTCAACAAACTAGGCTAGGATACGCTGACATTTGACAGCTAGGAAATATGCAGGCTCACAGACTTACTTGTAGGTCAGAACACAAAATTTAAACTCTGAACCTGGCCAGTAAATCTTACAGTAGTATGATTTTTCCAGGAATAGCACCCTGGCATAGCTTAATGTGACCCAAAAAGGAAAAAGTTTAAACATTTCTAGCATTCTCTAATCCTTCAGATTTGCTGTCTCTCCCTTAAATAGTCAAAGCTCTACCAGATTCTCCAGCCCTCATTCTCATTACACAGGCTATACCTGTGTAAATGGGGAACTGAAATAAATATTCACTCTTTCATTTACAGTGATGTTTAGAGGCACTAGCCAGGTATAGAAGACCCTAGGCACTGTCTATACTAATTGGAATAGTCAGCTTTGATCCCAAAGTCTTTTTGTCTACCTTCAATTTATGTAAGAAAGCTCCATACCTTTGGGAGGCAAAAGAAGCATTCTGGAAAAGCCTTCAGTCCTAAGGCAACACAGGCCAAATTTCAGAAGTCTCAATATAACAGCTGGAAAAACAGAATAAACTATGACTTGTTCCTCTACTCATTTTCAGACAACTTAGTAGTGAGCATTTGCTGAAATGTCTACATTACTTCAGAGTTCTGAAATTCATGTTGTAAACTTGGCATAGATATAGCCATATATATAGATAAATAAATAAATAAATAAATAAATAAAAACAGCTATTAGCCATATATGGCATATATACATATGCATACACACATACATGAAGGAAAAAAAGATATCAGAACTTCAGCAAAACTATACACCAACCTGACACAGAAATGTGAAAGCATCAGGAATGGCAAATCTGCAAGTGGCTAAAGCAATGTAACCACATTTAATTATCAGCATGATCTCTTAGTATTTATAAAAGAAGAAAACAAAATATTTCCCCAGCAGTAAACAAAGTTTTTCTTACTCAAGGATACAAGTTCATCCCACAAAAAAGATAGCTCTCATTCAAAACATTTAGATGAAATACTCATCATCACTAACCACTAAAAGATTTTAGTTCTTTTTAACTCATGCTTTGCTTTCTCTAGAATAATTCAAGGTGAAACTCATCACCTCCGCTAGAAGAGGAAGCAGAGGAAGTTTGCAATACTTGGAGTCAGCATCCTTGCTACAGATCACTTAATATTATTCTTCAATCTGTCTGATGCTTACTCTTCACCCATTCCATCTTCATCAGTATCTTTCAAAATAAATGATTCAATAAAATTTGTCAATGATAATAAAAAAATGCACATTTTAACAGAGACATTACAAAATAGAGAGTGATGTTAAGTGTTTGCTTTGAAAACTTAGAACTGCATGTATTTTGAGTGTATATTCTTATTCTTAACTAATTTTCTTCATGAACAGTTTACAATTGCAAGCTACAGTTACAAATGAACTTTATTAAAAGGTCACAGAAACAAGATTTGCACACATAAACAGCATTCGCATATTGTCTAAGCTACTCCTTATTTGCATTAACCTCTCCTAGAATGGAAATAGTGTCATAGAAAAGAGTTTCTAGTACTTCAGTGAAGCAGGCAGAAAAGCTATTTGACACATGAATCTGATGGGCACTAGGGAAATTTTCATTTGCTGGAAACAGGTATCGGGAGCAGCTGAACATGAATAAATTTAAATTCTGTTTTGGTTGACCAAATAGTATTCTGTACCATCACACAAACATGGTTTAGTTGTACTCAGAACATCAGTGTTTCAAATTTTAATTTCCCTAATGTGGACAAGACTAATAACTCTATCTTTCTAAAAACAGCCTCCTTTCCTCCTGTGTCAACTCCAGCACTAGATACAGTCATGGCACAATTTTGGCAAGCTGTGGGACCTGGATTCCAAGTGTTGGAATGTAATCTTTTTTTCTGAGCACTGGTATCTTGATTGGCTTTCTAACAGAAAAAGAAAAAATATAGCAAGAGTCATGGGTCCAAAACATTCAATGGTCATACTTCTATTTTTAAAGAAACGTAAAAATATCAGTAAGAAGCAATCAGAAAAACGGACAAGGAAGCATTAAGACCCTTTGAAATCTGAGTACTTCTAGAGGTTTAGAATTGAGTCACATGGGAAATGCTGATACTGTATCTTATTCTTGTTATTGATGATCCACAGACCTCTAAATATATTTAATACTTTCCCTTTTTAAAGCTGATAAATTTTAAGATAAAAAACACTATCAACTTAAAGCAATTTAGTCTGGAGGAAACAAGTAACATACTTTTTATAAAGTAATCATAGACTGGAAAACATTTCAAAACATTTGCAGAGGGAAATACTTTAAACTGAAAACAGTCCATTCTCTAAAGAGCATGTGAATAAGGAGCAGTCATGAATGTAGGTTTGAGCATTAGACAGCAGTTTAACATCATAACTTTTAAGGAATATTAGCATATATTAAGGAACTTCAGAATGATCAGTCACAAGAATAGGAATGTAAAAGGTTATGTTGTCCAGTATTATCAGAATACAATTTATCAGGCAGCAGCCAAGTGATTTTCTTCACTGACAGAAGAGATGAGCCAGGTCAGATGGAAGAACAGAATCCCATTATCAACAGTCAAGTTTACATTTCACTGAAAAAAATGAAAACTGAAAAAGCTGTTCTCACCTCTAGAGGTGCTAGAAGGATCTCCTACAGCAGCGTTGTTTAAACTGTGGCCTACATGCATCTTGTGGTTCTTGAGGGCCACTAATGAAACCAGTTGGTTGTGACATGAAAATGAGCTTCACAAACCATGCTTTGCCATGCCAAGCAGCTGCCCCACGTAGCCCAGAAGAAGTCTGTGCCCTAATTGTTTCCCACTACTTTCCTTACAGCCCCAGACACAGCCCTAGTCTGACTTGAGATCTCTCTGAGCATATTATTTTCTTGCTCAGAGGACTATTAAAGAATTCCTGATTTCAGAATGCAAGTAAGAGATCAGGTGGCTCTGCTTTACACTTTAAAATATTGAGGTCAATCTCATAGTTTTGGTAGGACAGACTCATGACTTTTCAATAACTGGGATTGGCAGCAGCATGCATTGGATTGTCTTAACTTGCACCAGGGAGATCTGTTCTCAACAAAGAGCAAATAGCAGGTAAGGATAGTGGGAGATGTGTCCTTCCTATCACCAAAGCATTTTTCTTTACCTCTCATGTCAGCAGTTGCATAGGGGAAGGCCCTCTAACTCCTGCAGTATGGTGAAAATTTCTGCATCTCCAGGGATTTTCAAGGTAGTTTCTGGAGCATGGTTTTATAACATTTCAGAAACACTGCATATGGTCTTGAGGTTGGAAATTCCTTGGTTAGCAGGCACATTCTGAGTGTTCCCTACCTCTACACATGAATTAATTCAGAGTACAAAAAAAAAAAAAAAAAAAGAACAATATATAACTCAAGCAAATAGCATCAATTAAATGTTTAGAGTATTTAAATACTTCAGAATTATCCCCTCCATAATCAGTGCACTGTAAATATCAGAATCAATCAGGTATTACATAAAAAAACAGAGGTTAGAAACCATCTTACATTTTGGTAACTAAATACAGAGCCTTCTTTCATTCTCACTTCATAATGGTGTAGAACAAATTCAGTCAATAAATTTTGTCTTAGAATTGGACCTCATCATAGAAGACTTTGAATTTTATCTATCTTTTTAAATCACTTCTCAGTACAGCGGTTAGATCTTGTAGGGATGCCTCATGACTCATGCAACACAAATAATATTATTACCAACATTTAGGAACATGCCACAGTGTAAGCAGGGAATATCAGAAAATTGGAGAATAATCTTTGGGAAGTTTTTTAAACTAAGAATTTCCTTAACTTGTTTTGTTTACCATTAAATATTCTAAATGTATTTAATTATTTTGCCCTAACTCTTAAATTCTTTTCAATATTTTTTCAAGAACTGCTCCCCCCCTCCATAATTTAGGAATTAAGAATTTCATTTCTCAGTGGCTTTCTTTGAATAATTGTGTACTTTCAGTTATTGGCTTTGCACAAGATAGATAGAAAATGATAAAAATAACAATCTTCTGGCTTCTGCTATTTCTCCCTCTGAAGTTAATGATGACAGAGCTATGCTAATAGATTGGCATTTTAGTGCTTATATTGAAATGGAAACTACAAGACCTAATGGTTACAGCATTAAGAAGCTAAAATGCATTATTGGAAGGATGGAAATATAAATGGAAAGAAAACAAAAGTATCCCTGTTAAGCATTTCAATGGTCAAGAAAAGTGAACAGACAGTATAAACAGGGCTTTCTCTATGCCATAGCCAAAAAGGAAATATCCTCTTCTGTATCCTTCAGTGGATGTTGACTATTGCAACCTAAGATATTCAGATGAATTGATTAATATTGCATGGCAGGGGTAACAGCACGTATTTACTCATTAAGCTTGTTTGCTCTACTGATTTAACCTGTTGGGATGCTCTCACCTATCCATACAAATAGTCATAGATGATCTTGTTATCAAATGCAATGATGACTGGCATATGAAGACACACTCTTCAAACAGTAATTTCTAAATTAAGGTCATCAGCCTGAATTTTCCCAGAAAATTCAGTCAAGCAACTGCTATCATCATCAGGGGAAAATATAAAGGCTAAAGATTTTCATAGCTAGTCACTGAGATGCTAGTTGTACAGCTTTCACTGAGGCCTTACATGCACGCTGATTTTGCAAATTTGCAAAGAGATAAGACTACCCTGTGTTAGTCACAGGACTCCTAAAAAGAACCAACATGAGAGATTTTGAGGGGAAGTATGATAAAAGTGACCATCTTCCCTGTGTCTCATTTGTAACAAAAACATCTTTGCAGTAGATTTTCTTGCTAGATACACTGTGATCATGGTGGGAAATTTCAGGTCCCGTGAATTAAGAATGATTGGTACTGAGAATATGGCTTGTGTATTCTCTTCTGGAAAGCTACACACTGTATATCTTCCTCTGCCACGTAGTTTTCGTATCACTCCCGCCAAGCCACTGCAAGCAATTTTTCTGACATATTAGTAATCTTGTACTCTTCATTCTTGCAAAAGCCTTACCTGCTGTCTTCAGCTTGATAGACAGAGATGCTGAGCGCTCGTAATTGCACCTGAGGTCAATATTTTCCCTCTGAACTTATTGCTATATAACATGAGGCCTTCTACAGACAGCTGGAAGTAGCCTCACGATCCCAGGCCCTGGTTCTCATGGGGACTTCAACCACCCCGATATCTGCTGGAAAGACAACACAGCTAGGCACAAACAGTCCCGGAGGTTCCTGCAGAGCATTGGTGACAACTTCTTGACACAGGTGGTGGAGGAGCCAACAAGGAGAGGTGTGCTGCTGGACCTCGTACTAACAAACAAAGAAGGACTGGTGGAAGATGTGAAGGTCGGGGGCTGCCTTGGCTGCAGTGACCATGAGATCGTGGAGTTCAGGATCCTGCGAGGAGGAGGCAGGGCACCAAGTAGGATCGCAACCCTAGACTTCAGGAGAGCAAACTTTGGCCTCTTCAGGGACCTACTTGGAGGAATCCCATGGGTTAGGACCCTAGAAGGAAGGGGTGTTCAAGAGAGCTGGTTAATATTCAAACATCACTTCCTCCAGGCTCAAGAGCGGTGCATCCCTATGAGTAGGAAGTCAAGCAAAGGAGGCAGGAGACCTGCATGGATGAGCAAGGAGCTCCTGGCAAAACTCAACTAGAAGAAGGAAGTCTACAGAAAGTGGAAAGGGGGACAGGCCACTTGGGAGGAATATAGGAACGTTGTCAGAGTATGCAGGGATGCGACGAGGAAGGCTAAGGCCCGTTTGGAATTAAATCTGGCGAGAGATGTCAAGGACAGCAAGAAGGGCTTCTTCAAATACATCAGCAGCAAGAGGAAGACTAGGGAAAACGTGGGCCCGCTGGTGAATGGGGTGGGTGCCCTGGTGACGAAGGATGCAGAGAAGGCAGAGTTACTGAATGCCTTCTTTGCTTCAGTCTTTACTGGTCAGGCCAGCCCTCAGGAACCCCACACCCTGGAGGCAAGAGAGAAAGTCTGGAGAGAGGAAGACTTTCCCTTGGTGGAGGAGGAGTGGATTAGAGGTCATTTAAGCAAACTTGACACCCACAAATACATGGGCCCTGATGGGAAGCACCCACGAGTGATGAGGGAGCTGGCGGATGTCATTGCTAAGCCACTCTCCATCATCTTTGAAAGGTCATGGAGAACAGGAGAGGTGCCTGAGGACTGGAAGAAAGCCAATGTCACCCCAGTCTTCAAAAAGGGCAAGAAGGAGGACCCAGGCAACTACAGGCCAGTCAGCGTCACCTGCATCCCTGGAAAGGTGATGGAGCAGCTCATCCTGGAGGCTATCTCCAAGCATGTGGAGAAAAAGAAGGTGATCAGGAGTAGTCAGCATGGCTTCACCAAGGGGAAATCATGCCTAACCAATCTGATAGCCTTCTATGATGGAATGACTGGCTGGGTAGATGAGGGGAGAGCAATGGATGTTGTCTACCTAGACTTCAGCAAGGCTTTTGACACTGTCTCCCATAGCATCCTCATAAGCAAGCTCAGGAAGTGTGGGTTAGATGAGTGGACAGTGAGGTGGATTGAGAACTGGCTGAATGGCAGAGCTCAGAGAGTTGTGATCAGTGGCACAGAGTCTAGTTGGAGGCCTGTAGCTAGCGGTGTCCCCCAGGGGTCAGTACTGGGTCCAGTCTTGTTCAACTTCTTCATCAGTGACCTGGAACAAGGGACAGAGTGCACCCTCAGCAAGTTTGCTGACGATACAAAACTGGGAGGAGTGGCCGATACACCAGAGGGCTGTGCTGCCATTCAGAGAGACCTGGACAGGCTGGAGAGGTGGGCGGAGAGGAACCTCAGGAAGTTCAACAAAGGCAAGTGCAGGGTCCTGCACCTAGGGAGGAATAACCCCAGGCACCAGGACAGGCTGGGGGCTGACCTGCTGGAAAGCAGCTCTGTGGAGAAGGACCTGGGAGTGCTGGTGGACACCAAGTTAAGCATGAGGCAGCAATGTGCCCTTGTGGCCAAGAAGGCCAATGGTATCCTGGGCTGCATGAGGAAGAGTGTTGCCAGCAGGTCGAGGGAGGTGATTCTGCCCCTCTACTCAGCCCTGGTGAGGCCACATCTGGAGTACTGCGTCCAGTTCTGGGCTCCCCAGTACAAGAGGGATGTGGCACTACTGGAGCAAGTCCAGCGAAGGGCTACAAAGATGATTAGGGGACTGGAGCATCTCTCTTATGAGGAAAGGCTGAGAGAGCTGGGCCTGTTTAGCCTGGAGAAGAGAAGGCTGAGAGGAGATGTTATCAACGTGTACAAGTATCTGAAGGGAGGGTGTCAAGAGGATGGGACCAGACTCTTTTCAGTGGTGCTGAGCGACAGGACGCGAGGCAACGGGCACAAACTGAAACACAGACGCTTCCATCTGAACATGAGGTGAACTGAAAAAAATAGATCCTATGTTTCAAACTAAGCATTCAAGGTACAGAGAAGCTTTTGATGTTACTGTGTGTGAGTCTTTGACTATATATTCATAAAATAGGAACAATATCCTGTATTTGTCACTGAAATTTCTGAAAATAAATTAAATAATGTTTAAGAAACCTATATTTAGAATAAACACCACAGAAAAACCTTTGTTAAAATTAATGCCAATCACTGAAATAAAGTCTACATCACATACAGTAAACAAGTCATGAGATAGATAACATGTACACTTAAAATATTTTAGGCAAAATACAGAAGAGCTGCTTTAATCTACTCTGTTTTATCTGTTCTTTATTGCATCAGTCATAGAGAAAAAACAGTATGTGCTCATGTGGTTGTAGACTGTCTCATAAAGAACTTAGGTTGGAATTAAAGTTCCCCAAGTCATACCTGACTAAAGTCTCATTTCCTATGCAATATTCTGGTTAGTGTAGCTGTGTTTTTGTATATACCTATCTGCACAGAAAGAAGACAACAAGAAAGACACAACATCCTTGTGAAATAAGAAAAAAATAGAACACTGTCTTGAAATAAAACCTCTGAATAATTTGCAGAATGCCTTTCACTTGAGTAAACAGTATCATAATACACTTATAAACAGACACAAGACCAGCACAACCCAAGAAAACAACAAAGCAAGTCACTGGTACTGACAAAACTGTAATAAAATACTTCTTGCTCCTCTGGACCACAGGGAATCAATGGTATTAATAAATAACTATTTCAGCCATACCTCATTAATGATGGAATGGGGAGGCGGGGGAGGAGAAGAACAGCACTATCTGTACAATAAAGTTTTATTTTCCAGGCAGTAAACCAATTGCTTGATGCCATTCTGAACTGTCCTAAAATTACCCACAGTGATAGAACAAAGTGTTGGTTTTGCCCAATCTGAAAACTCTTGTAGAGGTTGTAAAGCACCAGGGATAACTGGTCTGAGAGCAGATGGATTAGCACAAACACAGTGAATTGTTTAATGCCTTCACTCCTTTTGTTAACTAGATTCTTCAACCTGAGCAACAAGACTTATCAAAAGACATCTATCCCAACCTTCCAAAGTCCTAGCACTGCATGCTCTCACCAGCGATAACTGTCTAGTATTCACTCATGCACTAAGAAAGGTAACTACAGGCATTGCGCTCTGAGGCTATGAGAAGAAGGAAGTAAGCATGGCTGTACCGACACCTGATTACTCTAGATTCATTCTTCTTTTCTTTCCGAACCCACAGAGTCTTTATTTTGGACTTTAACATCTAAAATACATCAGCAATTCATGGAAATATCAGATGTTGATGCACCATCATTTCTGTTAAACCATAATGTGTTGGACATCATAAAATATCAGCCTTTGAAAATATTAGGCCTATAAATTTACTGCAATTTAAAGTCAGCTGTCTTGCTTCTTTTCATATTAAAGCATGATTAAGCATATAGGACTCACAACTCCTTTACTTTTACATTCTCTTCTTCAGGAAAATCAGAAAATTAGCTGCTAAACAGATGTTATAAAATTCTTCAAACTTGAAAACAAACATCTTGCCAGGCAAACACAGGAGACAGTGAAAATGTATTTCATAAAACTATTTTTTATTTTTTTTTTCTTTTTAGTGCATTTTATCTATTAATTCTTTTCAAATCATCATTCATTTTTAAATAACTTATGAAGTTAACTTTATTAATTCAAAATTTATGAAAAAGTCTTTATATACATGGAATTTCCAATCTTTTTTAGTGTTGGTTTTCTTTAACAAATCTAAGTTTGTACCTTTTCATAAGCTGATGGAGCAGAAAGACAGACTCAATGCAAAAGTTCTCAGCAAATCTATATTACTCTAGGCATTTCTGATCAAATATTTTAAAATAATAGGAGCATCTTACCGGATCGTCTGTTTTGTGGTTATTCAGCAAATCAGATAGGAAATCATCATGAAGACTTTCTCTCCGAATCAATGTAAATTCACGTAGAAAAACTGCTCCTTGGTTTTGGTTTCCACAAACCTAGAAGGAAAACATTAGATCAGGGAAAGCACTATTTGAATTCTGTCACTGACATAATCTCCAGATAAATCAAGCTGGAAGATTAGAATGTCTGTTAATGATATTTTGCCTTAGATTACTAAACTAATTCTGACCTGTCAGCATTGCCATTAATGAAAACAAAGACATATATTTAAAGAAAGTAATAACAATTAATAAGTCTACTGTTTATCGGAGATTCAGTCTATAAACTAAGTTGCTATTTTGTTGCTCTTAACTATGGTCTATAAAGCAGCTAACTGCTAAATGGTGAAATGAATTAATATTTAGAATGTATTTTTAATTTGGGGGATAATAGGTCATATTTGTCCAGCAGATTGATTGCACTACCTTAAGAATTTAGAGTAGAGCATTTCTAGGGCCAGAAAAAATTTAGAGGTAAGTACTTTGGCTAGGAAATTTCAATATGCATATGAGTTAAAAATCACTCTTCAAGTTTAGCAAGACATATAGACTGCTTGAGACAGTGGCTATTTCTTCAATAAGTATCTAAGCAGTACCCTATGAAAATGCCCAGGATTCCAGTATGGCGTTATTATAGGTATTGATGATAATAAATCCACTTTGTCCCTCCCTTACCCCCCTCCCTTTTTTTTTTAGGTAGTCCAATCCAAAGACATCAGAATAGATTTTTTTCAGGCATAAATTAAATTTTGAGTGATGGAAAACAGTGAGATTGCAGGGTTTTTCCTTTCCCTACCAAAAGAAGATCTAGCTTTTCATTAACCCCACTATAAAGGATTCCACTACTAGGTTATTAACAAAAATAGGAACTATATTATCATCTGGAAATCTAGCAGGTTTTTCAGTTTTCAACACTTTGCAACATATTTTGAAGATGACTCAGTTTTAGAGTATAGTCTGTTTTCTCAAAACAGGATAGAACCTAAAGAAGAATATTTTATATTTTAGTACTTAGAGACTATAGTACCAGTCAGCAAAGTGTAACAATCAAATACTTAATGTATGTGAGATACTGATTTATCTTCCTGTACTGCAGTATGCCAGATACTACTTAGTAATTCTGGAGTTTCTGGATTTTTTTTTTCACCGTTTCTCCACCTGGAGGACAAAATCCTATAATCAGGAATGATAAATAGGTTATTTTCTCATGTATTTAAGATAAGCATATGACTTACAAATGGACTGTTATTACTCACAAGCACCATATTACTAAATTTATCATCTTAAGAAGAAAGTCCATGCTCTGATGCTTTTACTGTGACCATTTCTTGAATTCATAATCTGCAAAGCCAGATGCCATAGTTATCCTGGTTCTACTTATCCTAGCTAAGAATTTCAGAGAAAGAGAAGGCCTGGGAGCACTGCAAATATGATGTGTAGTGTCCAGGGGGAGGATGAAGTACAGATTTGCCACTCCCTACTACTGAGTTGGCATTGCCAATTGGGAGGAGGCAGTACTCCCTGCCAGCTGGGAGGTGAGATCAGAGCTGTTGCAAAACTAATGCAGCTATAATGGGATGACTAGAAGGAGATGAGCTAATAAAAATAAAGTGGGGGTTGGGAATATCTTAATATGAAATGCGTGAATGGGAAGCACTAGGAGTCCCTGAATTCAAATTATACTTTATGACAACTAGTATAGTAGGTTATCCCTTTGGCATAAGCCTTCTGTCAGTAGTAGTAAAATACACATTAGGTTAGCACCTAATCTTTTGGTCGTTTTGAGTTCTTCTGCTGCAAATTAAAAAAAAAAATTCTTTCTATAAAAAGAACAGAGCTTTATAAGTTCAGGGTTTTAAAATTTACACAGACTCACATCTTGTGGCTAAAGATGAGTGATACACCCACTGATATGGCTCGTAGGTTATTGAGTCATGGCAATGAATAATCCTCTAGGGGTATCAGAGGAAGAACTATGCATGTGTTCAAAAGAATAAGAAGCCCTGCCACCAAGTTTTCCATAACCAAAATTATGGACAAATGATGATTTTACAACTAAAGAATGTCCCCAAAATAGCTTATCTTTCATAAAAACATTTCATCCCAGGAGCAACAAATGGTGCTCAGCAATAAAAGTTATTTCCAGAAAGAAAAGTATGGTCTCACTTTATTTTTAAATAGCAGTCTCTGCTTGTGATTTAAGCACGTAAGATAAGCAAATAAGTAAATGTAACAGTAAAATTATGTGTAATTAAAGTTTCTTACAATGTTGTGCTTCTAATTTCAGAAATCAGAATAGAAACAGTGTAAAAAAGCCACTTCCTCACAAATGATATAGCTTGCTAGTTTGGTTATTTTGTCCCTACACAAACATACTCAGATCCCAAAAAAACTTTTTCTTCTAAAAGCAGTGAGCTTCTAGATTTTCCAGTTTCTAATTGCTTTTCAAAAAGGAACCAAACACTCTCAAGTGCTGCATTACCTACGTAAGTTTACCGATAGTTCAAATAAAGGCTTTGTAATGAATTCACAGTATTAATAATATCAATAAAATATTGTTAACCTTTAACCCAACCTTTTTTACCATGTCAGTATTAATGCCTTCATTGCTGGTAATTACATGGGAAGGAAATGGATGCCAGAAGCGCTACACAGGAAGAACAGACAGAATAAGAGAGGCAGCAAAGACACTTGGAAACATATGATGAAGAAGGAAGAGGAGAAATAAAAACAAACAAACAAAAAAAAAACAGTAATGAAAGCATGAATTTATATTCTTCCTGAGCAAACCTGAACGTTAAAGTCTTGAACAAGGGAGAGAACTGAAAAGTGTGCAGTCATACAAAAAAAAATTTCTTCTCCTCTTAATTTATAATATATGCTCTTCTGCTTTCACCAGAAGTTCCTCCTGGACACACTGTATAACTGTAGTTTATACACTGACTAATTAAGCTTAACCTTAATAGAGTGGGGCCCTCCTTACCAAGAGCTGGACTCAAGTCTGTTTAAGAGTGTCAGTATATTGGATTAACAGGAAAAAAGACTGTTTCCTATTTTTCAAGTTTCCTTAAAGTCTTAGCTGTATATATCACAATCTCATTTTCTCAGGAAACCCATTTTCACTGTAACACAGGCACCACATCTCTTTCCCTCAGTTTATGAACAGATTAGCTCAGAAAACAGTCTCCCATATAAAGGCAATTGAACCCTTCTTAAGCATTGAGCAAACCATACACAGAAACAGTTGCCTGGCACATACCTGACCCTTGGCTGACCGAAGACAGTATTTGCAGCAAACTGTGGCTTTTCAAGAATCTGTAAACCCTGGAAATTAGGTTTCACTAATGCATACATGAAGATCAACAACATAGCACCATAGTTTCTCAGCATAAGAAAGGTATCTGGGCATTCAGATCCCAAATGACATTACATCAGAGACTTTTCTAACATTGATGGGAGATCTGCAAAAATCTAAGCAAGATATTTCTTCTCTTTTTAGCTCAATTCCTATCTCTCTTAGCTCAGGGTAAAGAATGAGTTTGTTTCATTAGATCCAGGGGTGTAAGTCCAGAGGGACTTTGTGGAGTCAAGGAAAACAAATATAGAATAAGAAAATAAAAGACGTAACACAAACCAGAAGGTGGAACAATGCATTTCAACCAACAAAGGCAAAGTTTTCTTGCACTGGAGTACTGTCCCTATGTAGAAGCAGCTTCATTAATTTTACTGTATAAAAATAAAGCTACTAATAATTCTTTGGTCAGTAAGGTGTAAATAGTGATACTCTGTTAATTTAACAGATACAAGCATAATGATACGGCCCAGGAATCTGGTACAACCAATCATGGTATCTTCAATAGCATCTTTCTCAGCACAGAGTCCAAGGGATTCCAAAGGATCCCACTCGCAACGCAAAAATATCAAATGTGACCTCTAATATTTAATATATAAGGATTTGCGTACATCCCAGAAGTAGTTTCAAAGTGATAGTTGCTCAGCCAAAACTTTTTTTATTTTGGATATTCAAAGCCCAAATCACACAGGAAACCTGTCAACACTTGAGGCAAAAAACATACAGTGTCTTACAAAAAAATGCTTCTTCTGACAAAATTATTTAGCAAATCATGTTCTTTAAGCCCTCTGTTTTTTTCTGAGAGGCCTAGAATGCCTCAACAGTGCTAAAAAGGATTATTTTTCTTTATTAGTCGTAGTAGGTATATGAGTCTCATGTTTTTTTATAACAGAAACAAATCAAAACATGACGTACATGACAGACAATAATGCACTAAATACCAGAAAGGTAGCAATGATATTTATATTGAGGGATGAAGAATACAGGCTTCTAACTAGCCAAATGGTTGTGCAATACCCCTTTTGGTTTAAACTCTGCTCTAAATAGTACAGGAACTTGTGCATATATTTCAACACTGAATTACTCTCAGTAAAAGCTAACATTCTAGTTTAGTGCCTGCACACTTCCAAGCGAACGAGTGCCATGCTTTTTTATATGAGTGTTGAGAGCTTTACTGCATCTCTTTACCCAGCACGACAGAATTACTTAAGAAAAAAGCTGCTAGCTGCTAAATGCACTTGATTAGTGCCACTGCTGCCTCAAGCAAATGTTTAGCAAAATCTCATAAAGAGTTCTGAAATAAGAAAATTATTATTGTTGCATTTAATTTGCCATCTTTTTGTGCTACCATTTTGATCCAAACTTTCTTTTTCCTTATTCTCCAAAATGGAATTAGAATGGGTAGGGAAGGGTACAAGCCCAAACCCAGGACCCAACTCTGGAAGTGATTAAGGTCTGTTTCTCAAACTGAATTTGAAAGTTGTTTTATCTTTACCAAGGTCCCTGCAAAAACTGAAAACATGCAATTATTTTACAGCCTGATTCTGCAGCTGTTAATCATTCTTAACACTTTTCATTCCTGCATGGAAAGCCAGAAAGCTAC